>NC_135327.1:153817105-153942552 GCF_023851605.1 Tamandua tetradactyla | reverse complement strand
TTAAGCCCAAGGGTTTGTGGTAGGGAGTTAACACTTTTTAAAACAAAGATCTTCCCTGCTTAATGCAAAAATTGAATTATACATGTTAATTTTAAGTGATAAAAAATAAAGGAAGTCTGAAATAATACAAGTTAAAGATTTGATTTACAACATAGTAATAGGTTAGATATATTGTGTAGTGTTCTTTTTATTTTAGTTTTTTCCTTTAAAAAGCAAAAAAAGTTATGTATAATAATAATATTAATACTTTTCTTAGTAGAAATCTTACTTTAGCTGATAGTTTTATTGAGATACACTTCTAAGCACAAACTAGAAGTTAGAAATTGTTATTCAAAGTACTTCTGAAGTGCATCTGTCACAAATTAAATCAGGAATATCAAAAGCAGTGAAAGGAAGGAAAGAAATGATGTGTTCATTGCCTTGCCTATGTTGGGCACTGTGCTCACATGGAGGTACTGACTTGTCTGTCCTTGGAATTTGTGGCTTACGCAAGGCCGTTTATGACCTTACAAGTGATCTTTCCCATAGGAATGTATTTTGGTATTAGGATTTGATTCAATGAATAGGGCATGAAGATGCCACAACTATATTTATTATGTATTTAAGAAAAAAAAACACTGTTTATTATTCATTTTTCCAGATACAGAAAAAACTAGCATCTTTTAAACTATTTTTTTCTCCTTAGCGGGGAGCAATTCAGATCACGGTCACCCCCAGGAATATAAGAACAGACTGGAGGCTGTGGCAGCTCCTCTTCTGATCCCTGCAGAGGAAGCAGCAGCAGCCCTTGGATCAGCTACTTTTCATCCGCTGTTGGTCTCAGTGGCAGCTCTTTTCTTGCCAATAATGATAAATGATAGACTCTTTACTGAGGAACAGAGACTGAAAGCTGCACATGCAGAAGCTTATTTTATTGGCATCTCTGATTATGATTTGGCCCCTATCAACTTCTTCTCCCTCCTGATTGTGATACAGGGTAGAGGGGATACTTGGAGTAAGAGGACCTATATTTTGAAAATAGCACTCTTTCCAACCAAATATTATTTACCACTCAACATAAAAACTTTCACAATGCTAAGAAAATCCCCAGCACAGACCATCACTACCACTCACTTTTTCCTTTCAAATAAAAAGATTCCACACCTTTGCAAGTCTGAGTGCCACCCAATAGTGCTTCCCAGCAGATACAGAAGGAGCAGAGGAGACAAGGGAATGGATGAAGTCAGACCCACTTCAGTACACTTGTAGTGGTGGGGGTGATGGAGGTTCTGTCCATGGAAGAGACCCCCCCCCACCCACCCTTACCTTGAGAACTACTGTTTTATCTTTACAACGCCAACAACTTGGATTCCATACAATGAAGACAACCCAAAGAAGTCAGTATTCACACATAATGCCTTATCATATCAAAAATTAAAATGTTGAGATATTTTGCATAGTGTTTAGAGGTTGTATACCATCAGTGGTTAATGCCAGGGTCAAAAGCACAGGATTTGAATTCAAACGGACTTGAAGTCATATCCCAGCCCAAATGACCAGCTACATGACCTTAGATAAGGTAATTTAACCTGTCTAAACCTCAGTTTCATACTCTGTGAAATGAGAAAGCATATGTGCAGGGTATGTAAAATAACCTCTGAAGATATTTAGCAAAACAAAATAAAATCACAAATGCTTCAAAATGTTTACTTTGTTAGAGAAAAAAAGGATTAACCAATCCCCCACCATCATCAACAAAACAATTTATATAAACCCGAGGAACATGACACACTTTGACTTCTGTAGCCTCTCTTGTTGACTTCTCAGGCCCCCTTTCACTGGTGTAGTTATCCACTTAAATAAATGACCCCCAATGCTTATCACTAAAGGACCTAGGAGACCAGCTAGATCCTTCTCTCTTAGTTCTTTGTCCTTTTTAAGGAAGGAGTGTCTCTATCCTGACATTGGCAAGAACAAAATGCTCACACAAACACATGAATGAACTAAAAGGCTGCTGTGTATATTCTCAAAAGGTGGTTTAAAATGCTTAAAGTAGTGTTAAACTTTTTGAATATTAAACTGCAATTGAAGATAACCGTATTCTATGAGGTAAAATTATTAAAATAAAATTAATGCAATTTCTAAAAAAACATATTTCCTGAAAATTTAGATGCATAAAGAGGGAAAGCTGAAATGATATCTGAATTAGAAGAGCTAGAAGGAGATCAAAAGCTGTCTTAATAATCATTGCACACTAAAATTAAAGACAGAAAAAAGTGTACCAATGCCAGAATCAATTCAAACTTTCACAAGACATATTATGTCTGCATATGTACTAAAAATAATACAGAAGTACAATTTTTATATATGAAAGAGCTAACTGGGAAAGAAAATGTCAGATTTTAGCATTGTTTTACTTTTTTTTTTTAGATATTATTCATTTCTAAGCCAGGGCCAAGTTCATTACCCAATAGCAGCTCTCAAGAATGAAGCTAATTTACATTTAAAATAGGAGTACAGTCTACTCTTTAAAAGCACAATGGTAAACACACCAATTTGACAATTACATTAATATGAGCATTTGCATAATCTGTCTTCCACACCTGTTCTTAATTTGAAGCAGCTGCGGGACAAATCACATCACACCAATCTGAATGGGTGCATGGGTGTTCCAAAGAGCAATGCATACATCTTAACATTGTGCAGACATTTTATTTTTAAAATGTTTCCTAACTTTAGAAAATTTGGTATAAGTTTAGCAGAACCCATATCTAATAATTACTTGGCTACTGTTAGTGTTAATTAGTGGAATAAACATAATTCTAAATATTACTGTCCTTTACATATTTGGCCTTTGCTATCTACGTAATATAGTACTGATTTCCATCTCCAGAGTTTCTTCTCTTAAATGATATGTTCCTGTACACACAGAAAAAATTCAAAGGGCAATAAAGAAAAAACACATCCAGAAAAGCTCAATGAGGAATGTAATCAGAGAATAGATAGCAAATGCATCAATGGTGAATAGAGAAAATTCTGCAAATCATCTAGAAATATGTTCGTAGCATACATAATTCTGGCATCTTCTGGCTACTTCTCTTTTCAAAGCCATGTTCCATTTATGTTTTAGCAAACACATTTCAAAATTTAATAAGCAGAAATTTACTTTCATTTTATAAAGGACCCAGTCTGTCTTTGTATGTTTTCAAACACAAATCCAAAGCCATTGGAAAGGAAGTCAGTTTATTATTGTTATATATTCTTCTGGTTCATATATTTAAACATTCAACTAGATTCTAGCTACAATAGAACATGACAGCTGTGTATTCTGTTAACAAAATGGACTCCCTTTAATCTTTTATTATGAATGGAAAATGAAGTTAGAGCTTTTTAAACATTTTACTTTTTTCCTAAGAAATAACTGAGAACCTGCACATAGTGAATGGGAGCTAAAAACAAAGCTGATCTGTTTGTTCATGTGTTGTTGATCTCTGAAGAAGTAAATATTCAATGGATGAATTCTTAGTTCAGTATTTCAATCAAAATTGTATTACAAGAGCTCACAATATGTTAGAAGACTAAAATAATAAACAAGTTATTTGCAGTTTACATTTATATTGTATTTGCATGTACAACATTTAGCAATTCTCACCACAGGAAAAAAAAATTGAGACTCAGGGATATTATTAACTTGTCCACATTCTTCAACTTTTAACAGTACTATGACTCTGGTATTTGGACCTAATTCTATATTCTTTCTTCTAATTCATGAATATTGATTTGGATAAATAATAGCCATGAAGATAAATAAACAGGTGTAAAGATTTTGACTAACAGAAAATTTTCAAAAGTTTTTAAAATTTCATTTCATAATATCTGAAATATTTCAATTTACAGTTTCAAATATACCAAAACACTGTTTCAAAGTGACTAAAAAAAGAGAACTATTTTCTATTTAGATAAATATATTGCAAATTCTTACCAAGAACTAAGACTGATTAGAAGTACAAAACTAATCTTTATTACTATATAATTTAGGTAATAAAGCCAAGTTATAGTAATTGTAAGAAAAGCAATTTTCACAGTTCTGACCTCTATATAATTGTATTTCTAAATATTCCTTATTTTATTTTTATTCATTAAAAATCTTACATATGTAATTGAGCACACAGAGAAGTTCTCTAAACAGATAAGCTGGCATGTCATCGGGCATGTGGAACATAATAGAATGAAAACTGTATTTGTAGGTAATGAATGTTATCTAGCACATTGTATTATATGCTAACAACAAAAATTCGCTTTTTCTATGAATGTCAACCTATTTTAGCTTTGACAAATGAGTCACATATTTTCCAATTTTAAAATAATCTTTAAAAAAAATATTAAGAAAGTAACTCATTGTCAGCTCGTTTCCCAGAGGCTGCCCATGCAAACAAAACAAAACAAAACAAAAGTAACTCATCAAAGTTAAAAGCTTTTAGCACGAAACACAAAAATAAGTTTAATTTTCTTATAAATATAAATACTGAAAAGTATGTTGTTTTGTTAAAACATTGCTTTTAGACTTAGCCTAGAGCCAAAGCCATTTCCAGATGACAGAAGGAGCCAATGGGGCTAACCAACTGAGCTGCCCTCTCCAAGGTTATTGACTGGTACAAACAGAACCAGTGGTAGAGCCGGGCTTCGAACAAAATGCCTCTCCAGTATACCAGAGTCTGGCGTCCGAACTTTTAGCTTTATCACAAAGCATAAATGGAATACTGATAGATATTATTGCTTTACCATAGTCCTAAACTAAGCTATGCCTAAAAGTGAACCTTAAGTTCAAAAATATACTAAAAATTAAAATACGCAAAAAATATAAAATTGCATTAATTTCAGGACATGCATGAAATGATGCTACATGGATCCACAAGTAACTGCAGGTAATGCCAATGTAAAACACGTATATATGTGTGTTAATAGGATCACTGGGATTTTGGAATTTTGGGTGATTTTTCGATTTCTTTATAATTTTGCCTGAATTATTCTTTCAAGCATGCATTGTTTTAATAATCACCAAAAATAAAGCTACTTGTGAGTTGAAAAACATACTCTAGAACAGTAGTTAGAAACATTTTTTCATAAAACATTCTATACAAAAAGCCTCATTGACATGAAGTTTCATCTTATAAGTACTCCAATTTTTCTCACATTAAAATACAGAACCTCTTACTCTTACCTTCGTCTCAGTAATGACAGAAAATAAATGCTTACTACCCTTGGCATGATGATTTTTTTATATGTGAAGAAATTATTTGATATTTTCAATCTGGGTAAATTCCCTTTGCAATAGGCTCTCCCCATTTCCCCTTTAACCTTCTCTATCACATAACTTGCTATCCTTTGACTTGGTCCCTCATTTCAATATCCTTCTCAGCTTCTGGAACTCAGACCTAAGCAAATTCTAAAGAACCACAAAGCCTCAAGAGGCACAGAATGAAGAAAACCTTATTCTGCTCAGTCTGTAACTAATGGCTGATTCACTAAACACTTACAGAAAAGAAAAACCCAATTTATTCCAGAGAACACTAAAAAGCCATAACTGTCAAGTAGGTTTTATTTTTTTTTTTTACTTTAAACCACTGAGTTTTGTTTAAAATGGCTTCGAAGAATGGTTATTACCCTGAATTCTTATCTAGCCAGATTGTCAACTCCCTGAGGATAGGAACATCTTTGAATCCCCTATGGTACCTGGTGTCTGCCTTGCAAAGTGCTTAACACACTGAAGGCATTGAGGCATGTTTCTTTGATGGATTGATTGACTGGGGATGCAAATCCTAACACATGGAAATATTTTTAACCAGTTCTACAAATCTCACTGCTGTTTTGTTTTTACTTTGCAGTTTTTCACTGGAGCATGATAATCATTTGTTTCATATTAAATTCTACAGAGTAGGCTTTTCAATTTATTTCTACATTACCCATGAACTGTCTTTTATTGAATAAATAACTACTCAAATAGAAAAGCAAGCAAAAAAGGTGAGACACAAAAGAAAATATATTAACCACCTATGATTTGGTCTGGCAGTGTTGAAAATTATTGAATGGGAATGCCAAATTCTATAACATGTAACATAATTACAGCAATTGCTTAAGTAATCATTTCTAATTTGGTTCTTAGGAAAGATTTCTCAATATCAACTAGTCATAAAACAAGTGTTTCTTTTAAAACAATTTGTCTTGGCACAACATTAGGAATTAATGCTATTTTGACCCTCTAGTGATGACAAGATGCATCTTAGCATTCAGTAACCATTTTTCAATGTATCATCAGAAACCTGAGTAACGTACATTGCCTCCAAAAAATTACACTAATCTAAGAGAGTCAGGAATCACTAATCAGAAATTACCCAAGAGTCATATGCACTATATATGTGCGTATTTCCCTATCTCATAGATAGATCTCAGTGTGCTAGTTCTTAACACTGGGGTTATAAAATGGGGCCTGAAGGCCAGATTCTGCAAGGGGGTGATTTTTCCCCCCATATACAGTTAAAACATAAAAAGAGAAAGGGGGAAACTATAATCTTCAGAGGGAGCAAGATCTCTTACTTGCCACATAGTTCCCACTCTTCCCTATTGCCTTATACCCAACCCACCATATACACCTGTCTGGATTTGCAAGGTGTTAGAGTTTGTGCTTCCTGGCCTAATGATATACCAAATGCCTTATTGCAAATGATTATTAAGAATACAGTTAAATCCCTTAATGAGTACATGAAAAAAAATTAAAGAAATCGCAAACCACACAAACTTCACAAGAAACTACCTACAGGAAGAACTGGTAACAAAAATAGGTAGAAAAACCCTAAAAAAAAAAAAAGTCACTTTACTATAATTAGAGAATAAAATAATATGGCTGTTTGGACTACTTTGCTTTCAAAAGTTACCATGCATTAATATAGTTCTTTGAAGAAAAATTCATTATTCTATTTTCTTTACTTGAAAGACAAAATCCAATGGCACATTCCATAAAACGCAAATTTTTAAAAAGATGGACTAAGTTTTATTATAATTTCATTCTGGATAATTACTGGGAAATGTTCAGGACCTATTATGGGAAGTGACAGTATTGAAGGTCATTAAGCATTTATAGTACCTCAGAGCCAAACCAATAACTAATACTTTCAGGGTAACCTGGAGGAACTGAGGAAAAACATCCACAAGAGTGGTCCTGGTTTGGTTAGGTCACATACAGGCATAAGGGATGCTGGGATCTTCCTTCCTCCGAAAGGGGCAATCTCCAACCAGAAAAGCAGCCTTCCCAGAACCAGGTACTCCTGCCCTTCATGTCCTTTGCCCTGTTCACACACTAAGAATTCCTGAAAAAATGACCTTTTATTTCAAATATGCTTGTGAAGAGGTGGTATGAAAAGAGACCCTACAGTCTGATAGAACTGAATTTCAACCCTGGTCCTTGGGAAAGTTATTGAACCAACTTGCCTCTTACTTTCATTAATGTAAACTTTAGACCGGGACACTATGGCCACTTCTGGGGTTTAATATGGGGATAAAATGACCAATCACAGGGGCAAAGAATCCTGGAATATAGAACAGAGCAAGAGCCCAGTATGTGTCAGTAAGGGCTGGAGGTAAAGGAGAGGAGGAAGGTTTCTTTGAGCCTTCTTCTAGATGCCCCAACAAACCATCTAATTTTCTAATATAGCTGCTTAAAATATAGGTTACTGCAGGAAATATATATCAGCATAGAATAGATCTTTTATCTTCTCTGTAACTGAGAGGAAAGCACATTATCAAACTCTTCGGAGATACTCAAATCTAATGTGTGATAGTCAAATTAAATTTTTTTCTGATCTTAACTTACTTAAAATACAGCTTCCATGACTACTTTTTTTTTTCACCATCTTCCCTTGTGTTTGTGCCATTACCTATTATCTATAACATATGATAAGGGTGCCTCACCAGTGCTGCTAAGTTTCTGTAGTAAGTTTCTGGAAAGGAAGAGTCATTTCTACTTACATTGCACTGCGTTTTACCTAGTATTGAATATATACTGAGTCTTAATAACATCTGAGTGATAATTTAAAATATTAAAACTTAAATTTAAGCCCCATATCTCTATCTTACTGAACTTTAGGTGCATCAATATATTTCTAAATTTTCCTAAAAGAAAATATAACAACAAAAATGTCAAAATTCTTAGCACTGAAATATCTCACATCATAAAATAGCCTCTCACATATTCCAAAGGTCCGATGAGTCGGTAAGTGGTTGGTGGCCAACTTTGCCAGTTGCCTACCTGCAAACTTATCCTTCCCTTCTTCTTTACCAGAGTGACCTCAACTTTGTGCAGAGTGGCAAAATGCTTGGTTAAACATAAGTATCTTCACAGACTCATCTGACTCTGCCCCCAACTGCTTACTAACTCATGCAACCTTTGGAAGATATGAGAGGCTATTTTATGATGTGAAATACTTTGATGGGTAGTCAAATGACACTATTTGGACTATTTAGGTGAAGCAGAAACAACTGTGTGAAGCTTCTGGGTAAGCTTTTAGAGGTCCAGCTGGTATACACTTATTTGTGTTTTGCCTTCTACTTCCTGTCTGGAACATGGACCTGGAACCTAGAAGAGGGACAGCCATCTTGTGATCATGAAGTCAAAAGCTAAAGAAAGTTGCGGTTAGAAGGATTCTTGGTCCTTTGGGTCATACTTAAACAGCTGTAATGTTCCAGGCTGCCTGTCTATGGTGTTCAAGTTTCACAAGAAAATAAATCTATATTTCTAAACAGGGCATCTGATAAACTCCATAGTAAATTTAGACAGTATTTTAGCGAAAGGACCCAATATTTACAAGGCCAAAGCAACCACGATAATAGCCTCATCAAATTTTTTATGCCAATAAATCATATGCAAAGCAGAGTTTCCTGATGATATTTCAGAAATCCTCTTGCCTCATTCGTAATCCTGTATAATTCAAAGATTATTTTGTTGAGCAGACTTCTTACCTCCAATATCCTACTAAAAGTATTATTAATACTAGGTGGGACTAGAAACATGACGAGTAGATAGCACCGAAATGGTATATCTTGTTCAAAAGAAATGGACTAGGTAGGCAGTGAAGGGCATACTGTAAGCAAATTATCCTCATGTGTATAAAATAAACCAGAAAATAGAATCAGAGAAGAAATTTTTAGATAAGAATAAAAGGAGAAAATAAGTTTTTATTGTTAAATAAGTACATTACATTTTATCTGACCAGGAAAAAAAGAATCAGTAGAAGTAATATTTCATAAACAAATTGCCTAACTCTAGCAAAGACAAGATATGTTAGTAATAGGGGATGGAATTAATTCCTCATGGTGTGTGTGTGTAAAAAGCAGGTGGTAAACAGTGAGATCAGAGGTTTGAGTCATGTCTTTTAATGATGTTTAAGGTCCACTTAGGAGTTTTTTCTACAAAAAGGAAAAAAAAAACTGAAAACCACCATACTTGTTTCATCAAGTTGAATAGAAGAGATACCCTGGACTTATTCTGGCAAAGGAGCAATTCAGTTTACAAAATTCAATTCATTTTGACAAAGACTGATTTAGCATCTACAACATTCCAAGCATTTATGTTAGAGAATGAGATTACAAACATGAATAAAATGCAATCTCTGGCCTCCAACTGTTCAAAGTCTGAGACTGGACTAGAGAAGTAGGCAAATAGCTATAATAAAATATAGTATAAAATAACTTTGTAACTAATATATGTAAGAAAATGAAGATATAATATATTCTGAAAGTACATATGTATAGGAAATTATTTCTCTTTGAAGAATCAGAGAAGACTCCAGAAGGTGGGGCCTTCATGTATGTGTAGGGTTTTGGCAGTTAGGTAAGGGTGGTGGAAATGTCCTAAACAGGGTGGAAAAGTAGAGGAACAAGACAAATAAGTGTCTAAGTTCTTATAGTCATGGTGCCCTGCAAATTTCCTAGCATATAAGAAACAATCTATAGACATTTGTGAATTAATTAATAAATGAAAACAATGATTAAATTAATGAATCAAAGGCATCAGAAAGCAGTAAGAATAAATTCATGGTTATAATGCACCAGGCATATGATAGTGTATAGAACCAGTCTATAAAAAGCCTGTTAAATCATTCTGAGAGGATGAAGAACTGGTTAATTTTCATATTCTTAAGGCAAGGAATATGGCACTATTAGTTTCGAGGGGCTTATAGTTGGACACTATAGAACTGGATCAGGAAAAGCTGATCAAATCTTGTAGACAAATGTTAGGAGAGATAACTCCAGTTTGAAACATGTTACTCCAGGTTATGTTGCCTTAGTAGGCAACTGAAAACACAACTGGAGACTCGGATAAAGGAGGGGCTTGATAGGGGTTTATACTATATTGGTCTATGGATGGCAAACACTTAATTAAACTCTACTTTGTGCCAGACCCTGGAAATGTGAAATTTAGCTCTCAAGGAGCTTATGGAAATTATTATTCAATGTGTAACAAATAATAGAAGTATTTACAAGATGTAGAAGAAATATATAGAGAAGGATATCATTCCTCATGGCATGTGTGTGAGGCATATCAGAGAAGAGACCTCATAGAGTAGTTTTGAGAATAGAGAAGGACAAAATCAGCTGCATGGAGATATGAAGCAATGTTAAAGGAACTATTGCTGGTCATATAACATGTACAAAGCAGGTGGCAGACAATGAGATTAGAAAGCCACTGAAGCAGACACTAAGTATTTTTCTAAAAGTTTCTAATATCGAAAGGAAGGCCAACAGAGCACACTGGACATATACTGAAAATTTGAAAAAGCAGATTTAAAAAAAAATCAAAGATAACAATGAGTAGTGATAACTACTGACTAAGGGAAATAAATTTTCCTAGAATAAATTGAGTACTTAAATGACATTTGAGTTTGTGAGAAACTAAAACTTTAATCATATTTTAATCACTAATTAATATTTTAAATGTCTGTTATATACTAGGTTCTATGGGAAGAAGAAAGGATATGGAGTGAATGGTTTTGTTTTTACAGCAAAGCAAGTATTAGCAAAAGAAGCAGAAGAATTTATATATTGTGGAAAGGAATTGTCTGTCTATTCTATGTTATCAAAGTGCTTAACACCAGGTACTACAAGTTCTATGTCTACATTGATAAAACTATAAAAATTGGCATGATCAAACACAGAAACCTTTTTTTAAATTATACCCAAATACTTTTAGTCACACTGGATGTGATTCAATACCTTCAACTGTGAACAGAATTTAGAGAAGGCTCTCTAATTTGAGGAATAAAAAAACACCCTCAGAATACCTGTGTCAAACCAGTCAAAAACTGATCATTATTAAAATATAGCCTCTACTTGCCTACTGAACTTCTTTGCGGATTCTTCATACATTAGACCTTATCTTCCCCTACACCCTTTAAGAACATGCCAGGCAACTTCTACTCTGAAGGAAAGTGCTCAGTTATTCATTGATGCCAAAGGAGATTTGCAAATAAGAAGGACGCCAATATTAAAATATGGTACCTCTCTCAATTCTTCAAGTAAAGTATCAACAATGGAAGTAAGGGGAACTTGATTGTTTATTCTGTATTTTCCTCAAAGAGGCTAACCTACAAGATCAGGTAGAGACTTAAAATTCACAGATGTTGAAGACTGGATTGATTGGTTGCATACAGGCCCAAAGTTCCAAGACATTACACCTGTGAAATTCTTAGAGGCGTAAAATTGAATCAAACATTCTGGGAGGCTGATTTAGTTTTTAGATTGCTGACTTCTCATGCAAATAACCTAATGGAGTTTTGTTATTCTCTCATGATCACACTAAATGGAAGAAATTCTGAGATGTGAAAATTTGTTTCGTTTTTTAAAAAATGGGCAATAAATATGGAGTAAATTTTACTGAAAGTTGAAAAGTTTGTTAACTTGTGTAACACTTTGCACAGGACAATTCCATTTGTAGCTTAATTTGGAAGAAAGTATTTGGAAGAAAGATTGCACAAGCCTTTCCATATTCTTGAAACGAAAATTTCTTGAAATTGAGAGTTCATGAATATCTCTGGACACATAACTTTTGAATGTCAAGGGTCTACTCTAATTAGTTCTTATGAGTGGTTTTTCCATCATCTAGTCAGAGAACATACTTTTCATTAAAAATATCTACTACACTATAGCAATTTATTAGCAGTTATTAAGTGCCTTTGGGAAAAGTAACTTAGTAGACAACCATAATTTAACTTAAAATAACATTATATTCTTACAACGAAGAACATATGATTTTCTTACAATGAAGAATATGATTTTCATATTAAGGTGGGTGACAAAAATTTTTGAAGCACAATTCATTACCCTTTTGTTTGATCTTTTCAAATATACATCCATATTACTAAAATTGGTCAACAGAAAAATATGATGATCAGAACAATCTAAGGTCAGTTTAGGAAAACTTGACCATTTAATACAACCATCCCAAGCAATTCTAAGATATATTACCCATTTTTTAAAAGAGTTTTCTGGGAAATCTGATGAAAGGGTTTACAGAATAATGAAACCATTCTGATGTTGACTTTTAAAGGGACATTTATAAATGTATCAGTCAGAGATGATTTCTAGCACTAAATGAAATGCTTCAGGGTTCTAGGTCCTTCTAAGTAGCCGAAATATGCAAGAGTACAGTTGCTTACATACTAAAACTACAATTTAAAAGAGTTTGAAGGAAACTGTGCTTGGAGCAAGATAAAGACTTAAAAACAGAAACTGGATTGTAAGAAGCAGCATACTTTTGTTATTTTGTTGGTGAAATGAGACATTAGAATATCTTTTAGGTTCAAGATAGAATTAAATAGCTATGGGCATTTAAAATTACTCCTTTCTCAATGTGGCCAGAGGAACAGAGATAAAGTAAAACAGATGAGATTATATGATGAGAGAAGAAAGGTTACAGAATTAAAAAGGAGGAAAGAGTATCGTAGGAAAGATGAAGATAGAGAAATTTTAAGAAAACCAAGTGGAATTGTAGAATGCAGGATGATGGAAAGATATTATTAGAATCCACAGAGGAAACACAAAGGATCTTAAGTATAAGTGAATTTCAAAATAATTTCACTTTTTGTCTTTAATCATGTACTGACACTGTTCTTCATTTTGTCATTCAATTTAGCTTGTACAACAGCTCCAAATCTTAAGATAAAATTCACAACCTAAGTCTTAAATCCTATAGAGAGCTCCCATAACAATATTAATGTTCTATTTCATTCTTACTTTCACTTTAGTTAAGGTAGAGAAGTCAAGGGAATATATACTTAAAATCCTAATGGATTATAGAAAGAAGCAGGTGCTTGGGTAGCTTAGAAAACAGAAAATTTGACCTCCTAGAAAGCAGTTTTCTTCCATTTTTAATTTATAGGAAACCCATATTATATTTGCAGTATACATTTACTTTTACAACTCATAGCAATGTAAGAAGCAAAGTACATTTATGAATTCTCTATTTCCTATTTAAAATCCATGCTAAAGTAGTACTTTTCCATTCGCTATTCAATATCATTTTAGTATAGTAGATTCTTAAAAGCTTCTGGTGAGTGATAAAAAAACTAGAGGAATTAAAGGTTATCAGTATCTCAGTCCAATTAAACCATGTTTATCCATGAAACTGCTCATTTTCATGGACATTGCCTGACATGGTCGGCGAGTCCCATCTTTTAAGAACTCCACCTTTCCTTAACATTCCTTGATTAGGTGCTAATTTGATCATTCTATCCCCTCTTCTTTTTTTTTTTCTGCTTCTTTTTCGTTCTTGCTTTGAAAAATGTGGATGATACTGAGCTACTCTTTGTAAATTATCTTTTTCACAAATCTCTCCTCCTATAGGTATATCTCTCACCTCTGGATTACTCCACACATACTAGTCTCTCTCTCATCTTAACATCCCTGTCAAGCTCTCTTCCTAAATTTCCTAAAGCTTGCTATTTTTACTTACTTGTATTGCTATCATCTGAAATTCAACATGTCATTTCATCATGCCTTTCTCTTGAAGATTATCCTTACTCCAAATTCCTCTCAACCACCCTCCCCCAAAACATCCTCCAAACACTACTGCTCACTAGACTTTCACAAAACATTGCTTTGATATTACCTCCTTCTGGAAACCCTTTATAAGCCCCCACTGCCTAAACCATCAAGTAGATTTAGCAACTTGGCATTTCAGGTTCTCTGCAAACAGTGATATATATGATCAGCCTTCCAATCCATTCATTATTCTTTTCATATGAAGCCTTTATGCTGGTCAAAACTGACTACTTAAACACTTGCCTAACCAGACTCTCCAATTTCCTACCTCTACATCATTGATGACATCTTTAAAGAAACTCATCATTAAAAAACACCCTTTGCTTTCCGTACCAAATTCCTTTCCTTAAATTCAACATAGATGCTACCTTCTCTAAAGTGATGTCCCTGGTTACTTTAGCCTGAAGTGATAATTTTATCTTTTAAATGCACATTCCACTTTCTGTCTATCCCGTTCCTATACCTCATCCATTATGACCTGAAATATATTTCCGTACAAATATTACTATCTCTTCAACTAAACTATGTCGCTAAGGACTTTTCTTTCACAGACCACCCCACCCTCCACCCCGTATTACATTACACATGACAAATAATCACTCAATTTACACTGAAAGAATAAAGATTGCTCTCTTTTTTTTGCCAAACCTCTTCTTGCTACCTGCCCAGCACAATTTCTTTCTCGTTCATTGCCTGAATGATTCTATATTGAATTTATTATTCACCAGACACTGCTAGTCACTAGACATGAGTAGGATATTCAAAGTCCCTGCTGTCACACAGCTTACAGTCTAGTTGGACCAGATATCAAAATGTTAAATTAATTTGTGTTGAGTAGGAAGTATACATGTCACAGGAGCATATAGCAGGGGGGGATGTTCCAGTGTCCCTAAAATACTCACTACTGTGTGGGCCATGGTGGCTCAGCAGGCAAGAGTGCTCGCCTGCCATGCCAGAGGACCCAGGTTCGATTCCCGATGCCTGCCCATGTTAAAAAAAATAAATAAATACTCACTATTATTTTCTTTATAATTTACATCATTAAGGTTGCTGGGAATTGTGAAATAAAAGGAACCATATTATACAATGTATTATAATCATGGACTTAATATCAATTTCCTAAAGCCACGACAAGTACAAGGATTTACACTAGATACTTTCTATAGCATTCTTTTTAATCTTCAAGCACACTTACAAGCCCTTGCAAGAAGCATCCTTCCTCCCATTTTAGAGTTGAGGAAATTGGCTCCAAGAGACTACTCTTTCCAAAGTCCTAATAATTAAGGTCAAAAGCAAATGTCAGACCCAAAACATGGGTTCTTCACCCTACTTTCAAATTATGTACAAGTTTTCCACGTAAGGGGCTTAGAAGCAATGGGCTGGATATTCCAGACCCTTCTCCACAGTTTGTCAGCCACAAGCAGCTGACCACTGGTGGCAATATCATAATATTTTAAGAAAGATTTTATTCTATAACATTCTAGCAAATTTTTCTATTTCGTGGTGCTTTTTAAGAAATGTTCTCCACTGGACTGGGAAAAATTAGGACCACATAAGGAGTATATCTATCTTTGTAAATAGTTTTAAATGTTAGTGGCCAAGAAATCAAATATTTTAAGATGGCTAAGAAACAATGTATTAGACTTACTGCTGTTTTTTTTTACATGGAAATGTACATGACATGGAAAATATAAATAGCAAAGGACACTGAAAATACTCTTTCTAAATTTTCTGCAGCATAGCAGATTGCTCTACTCAAACCTTTATCTTAAATTTCCTGATGATGCTTTAAATATTTAGGATAAAATGTATTTTCACTTCTCTCTAATTCTTACACACTGGAAATCAATGTTGAGAGGAAATATTCAAATTTTTTCTTTATTACTGCATAAAAGTATACTGCAAAAAAGTTTACTACTACTTAAAACATTTTTTGCAAGGCCCAGTTCTATATCCCACAGCAGTTAGTAAAGAATTTCCTTCCCAATCGTTTATTGTTTACATTTTATACTCTATTCTTGGTCTATTTTCATACAAGATAAAATTTTAGAATCTCTGATTAGTTTACTACAGAATTATGGTTTTGTCTGCTAAGCTAATTTTAACATTATGGTATGAGAGAGTAAAAGGGTTGTTAATTTGCATTATATCAGTATATTTTAATTATTATTGAAGTAAATACATGGGAAAATAATTCTATGTTTAGCTTACATTTCTCCTAAAATCAATTTATAAAATTATTTCAAGGTAGTAAACAAAACAAAGCTTCCTTAGATGTTGATAAAAATGATACTTGTATCAGACTATTGGTACATATGGGATTTCATCCTTTGATTCCAAAAGCCATTACTTTTTCACTATGGCATTTAAACGAAATGCACTTCTTATTTAGTACTTGAAAACAAACAAAAATAGTTAACTCATAAGTGAATACACAATCTAATCCTAAAAATGTAAAATACCTACCACTTCAAAAACACAAAATAAATCTTTAAGCACAGAATGTTAGATCTTGTCCATCAGTTACCTTAATGCCTTCATTTTAAAAATGTTAGTGACTTCCTCAAACACATGCCTAGTTTGTGGCAGAATCAGAATAAGATCTGAAAGTTGAATTCACTTTTGTGTTTTTACTAGTTCATTCATGAACTTTTTAAGACAGAATTACCAATATATATATATCATTTTAATTACCTATTAGAAAAGAGAACCTTATATTAGATATTAACCTACAATGAAGGAAGTGATGACAATGCTGTATACTAATATTCATCTAAGATAGCAAAGCAATGGCATTTACCTTAAATTTACGTCTCTGCTCTGCACAGCTGTTGAAGAACCACAAGTCTGTCTCATGGCTGTAAATGTAACAAGAACAATAATGCCACCAATTTTCACACCTAAACTAAATTAAGTAGATTTGTCATAGGCTAGAAAAATGATAATGTATTTTACAAAAATAAATGTTAAATTTAGGATTATGGCAGTGTTTGTGTACATGTGTGTGCATGTATTATAATTGACTCTTTACAATCTGGACATTGGTTACATGAAATTGAAACCATTACATATTCTTTTCGGTTAACTTTCCTCATTTGAATTACTATGGGTGTTTCAAGTCTAGGTGAAGATATAAATAAATAAATAAATAAAACAAATGAAAATGAAACTGCATCTTCAGTTATTACTATTATCGCATGCTGTTCTGGGAACACATGAAGAAACTTAAGAAGAAGCATCTGGTAATACTTAGTTTAATATCAGCTCCCATTTGCATATATCATTTGTCAATATGTCATTAATCAATGTACCTACTGATTGGACTTACTCAATGGGTGTCTCACGCAATGAACAGAATATGCGAACATGTCTCAAATATATATATTCAGATATCTATACACAAAAGTGAAATCACTGCTACAATTGGTACTCAAGCTTGTCAGATGTGATATTTTTTCCTTCCACTTTGCATAAGACATGCTAATATCTATGCCATCTGCAGTATAAAAATAAGGAAAAATATAAATGAAAAAGTAATAGTAGACAAACGATAGCCTGCTAGAAATAGACTCTGTACCATATCACACTTCAAATCTGGTCACCACCTCCAATATTGTAAAGAAATCAAGTGAATGTAACAAACAACCGAGTATTGTTCTTGTGACTTGAGCCATCAAAACAGATTTATTACATGTCTTCTTTCTAACTTTATAAAATAGTTCTCCATTAAAACTATATTTTAAAAATACATGAAATCTCTTTTTACTCTCTAAAGGTATGTTATGCCTGATATAATAAGAATCATCATGACCTATTAACACCAAATACCTTTCTCCAAGGCAGATTTTGAAACTTTCTCAATATTCTTAAGAATTTTTATAAGATAATCTATGCCAATGCATTAGAAAAGGTGTGTTAAACTCTTAATTAAGTATAAAAAGAAATAGACTATGAGAGGATCATGTTAGAAAAGTTTTCAAATGTTAATTTTATATCAAATAGTTAAAATTTTAATGAGAATATTCTACACTTCTTTCAGCCTAAAGTGGAACATAGTGCAACTCACACTGAGAAGTATATACAGATGAAATGATAAGCATTAACTGATGTTTCCTTTTGACAATAGATGTATAAGCATGTGTAAAGTGCTATTAGGTTTTTACTAGATTTTTAATAAAACCCCAGCAGGTGTCCAGTTGCTAGGTTTATACAAAAATGTAGCTCACATCATGTATTTACTTGCAGTTATTCTGATGAACAAATAAGTCTTCATTTAGTTCTCATTTATAAAAACAAACCTCTTGTTCCTCTGACATTTTGGTATGAGAACCCATTAAAAATGGCAAAAATAATGCTACCATTTTATAATCCATACAGTGGAGATATATTCAAATTAATATGTATCAAGAAATTCCAAATGTAAGGCACAATGAAAGTCTTTCTAGTAATGGTTAGTCACTGAAATTGTTAAAGTTTATAAGCTATTAAACAACATTTCATGATAAAATAACATCAGGGAATTCTCAAATTTTTATGTAGAAATAAGTATATGAGCAACAATTCTTCATTGTAGAGCCATTAATACATTCACATTATGTGTATGTGTGTTTCCCAAGAAAAGTTATGTATATTTAATTAAACAAAGTCAAATCTTGCTTGCCATTACAACAAAAAAGGAAAGTAGAAAAACTGAACTATAGCCATTCTTTCTAGAGATAGCCTGGTAAACAGCAATAAATAAATTTCTACTGGACTTAGCTATGGAGAGGAAGGAGAAACTGTGAACTATTTTGTCATGAGATATGATAAAAAAGGATTAGGAGAACATGTAGTGTTTTTCAGATATTTGAAACAAGAACCTCTTTTTTACTTTTGACTTATGTTTCCAGCTTCTAAACCTCCTATTCTACACCAAAAAGAAAGCAAATTCCCCCTCTGAAGCCATAGTGAGGATGAACATTTCATTTGCTGTCTTCAGTGACTTCTATGCAAATTTTTCTCTGGCATGTAAATGCATGGAGAGGCTCTCATGGAATCAGATAACTGGAAATATTACACTCACTGTTATTACTCAAGGAAGGATATGATGGTGAGGAAAACGTGTTACTACAGAATTACAGATTAAGTTGAGAGAATGTAAAATTTATTTTAAAAGAGAAAAAAATTAAAGAGTAAAGAGTTGTAAAGAGTTGATTCAATAAAGCTTTCATTTGCAATCACGGCTGTTGAAACATACCCTCTACCCCCAAGCATCCTTGCCCCCCACAAATGGGTTTGCTCCCAAAGTAAATATATTCTCATCTCATCTTTGTTTAAGGACCATACATTAATCCAGTTTTTAAGTAATAAATAGTTTCTGAATTGTGTAGCTCAGTAGACTCTCACACAAACTAAGCTTCAGAAGAGCCATCATATAAAACGATTACTAAGATCTGTAAGTACACCTGAAAATAAAAATAGACAGCTAGGCCATAAAAAAAAAAATTAAAAAAAAACAACATTGCTCTTGTTAAAACAGAGTGACAAGAAAGATGTTTGCACCTTAAAAAATCAAAAAAACAAATTAAACTTGATTATTAGATACATATGTAGCACATAATACAGGGGAAAGCATTATCTTTCAAACAGACCTGATAAACACTTGGAGAGATGTTTTATGCAACTTCAAATTTTATCTTCCAAACATTCTTACATTCTACAATTTTTTTCCCTCCCCAGACAATATCTTATATATTTTGGTTAAGAAGACTACATAAAACAATGGTTACATCATATAATAAAAAGTTTATTTTATTAAAAGGCACACACACAATCAGTTTCACAGGACAAACAGTGAGTAAGGACAACAAACTCCAGAATGTGTTTTTATAACTGTGGTAACAGCAATGACTCCTTGGCAAATTCAAACAGTTTTTTTTGGCAACCATGGAGGTTGTCACTAAGATACAACTGCGGAAAGGTGGTCTAAGCCTGCTTTGTTTTCTTCCACACCGTTTTACCATGACTTTGCTTCTAAGGAAGAATTTTCACATTTTAACTTACTTGTGAAAAAAATTCCATTGAAATCCCACAAGGGAATTTTATATAAAAATCTTTATGCTCCGTACACGAAATGTAGATCCTACATAATTTTGGTAATGAGTGACCTTGTAAACTTTTGGGATCCATGCTAAAAGAAAATTATATTTACTCTTAAGAAAATACAAGTTCTCTTTTTGAATTAAAATTACCTACAAGTATGTTTCATATTTTATGCACACACACACACACACACACACACACACACAGCAGGGTCTGTACATCTATTACCATTATGCACATCTTTTTAAATATGACCCCAAGGACAGAAGTACTTTACTAACCTGCAATGGTCTCTGTTTATCACTGCTCTTAGGAGATTTCAATCCACTTGTTTGCTGCTGTAAGAGAAGTTGTCTTGCTGCCTGGAGAGCCTAGAAGTAAAAAAGGCAACAATATCTAAACATTTTGTTGAAAGGTAAACTGATTATCAGTTCTTTCTTGCTAATAGTAAAAGGTCTCAGTTTGTGAGTATTCCCCTACCCTCCTTTCTAGAGGGAATCATTAAATATTCTCCTTCTTCTATTATGAAAAAAAAAAAATTCACATAACACACGTATATAACTTCACTTAAAATCATAGGAATGCATGTAATCCTGCAGGAAATAAAGTTAATTTGTTTAAAGTGCTTAAAGAGGAAAAAAATCATAAACTGCATCAATAACCTCATTTCCACAAGGAACTTGTCTTTGAGTGTTCAACTAAAATGCCCACTCCCTTTTAAATTACCATTCAATTTGCATTTTCATATTACAGTTTTGAAGCAAAAGCTGTAGACTTCAAGTGTTACCGGAAGCTGTAATTAAATTTGACAAATCAACATCAGATTATCTTGAAAGTGAATTAATAAGGATTTTCACTAAAGATTAAAAACACTTTTTTGTACTTACAATTCAAGGGGAAAACCTCTCCTTTGACAAAATAAAGTGCAGTTTTAATGCCAAATAAAATTGAGTGGTTTTCATTTGCATTCTTAGCAAAATCAGAGAACAAAGAAATTACCACTCAACCAATCAGGTTTGTTTCTATGTATGACAGAATACCAATCAAAATAGAAGATGTTTTCATTTATTTTTATGTTGTCTTTCCCACTCAGGAAAATAAAACTTAGCATAAGAAATTAATGTAAGCCTTTCATTTACTGCAAGAAGACAGCTTGGTGAATGTACTATACAAACTTATTATATAAAAACCAAAGCCATAAAACAAAAATACATATTGAGTGATTTTAAAGTTAAGTGTACATACTAATTAAAATTAAAAAAGTTTTTGAGAGCCTCTACTTAAAAAACTCATTTTTTTCGTTCAACAGCTGAGTTCAATGACCACAAGTGACGAATTTTTTTCAACATATAAAACTAAAAGAAATTATTTCCTTACTTTGCTATCACTGTTTGGGAACAAAAAATAAATTTTTCATGATGGTGAAAATATCGTGAGATCAATAACTTCTATAATAATTAAGATTCGCAGGCGATAAAAAGTACAATTTTGATTGGAATCAATGATCTGGTTTTTAAGAGAGTTTCTAGTATCCATGACAACAGTTGCTTTGACAAGATGTGCATATGGCATTACACTGCCAGCTGGTGTGAACAATGTTTGAACTAGTGCATTGAGATGCTGAGCAAACAGAAAAAGTTGCCACGTCTTAACCCTCAGGGAAGGCAGTCATCCCCTGATCAATTATGAAAAGACAGAAAGAGGGCTGCTACAGTCTGGCTCCAAGCAAGTTTTCTGAGAAGGCAGGCAGACATAGAAACCAAAGTAAATAGACTGAATGCACCAGCACCATCTTCTAACATTGATCTGTCTCCCCATAGCAGAATCTGGCATGCTCTGTAAAAGCACACTTTTTGCATTTGGAGACATACACACTCATAACAATCTTCTTTTTGTTTCTAAATTTTTCAAGTAATTACAAGTCAATGTAAACATATCTAAGGATTCCATATACTAGTAAACTGAAGCAATTATTATATTGTTTAGTTTGAAAAAAATTTAATTCCATACTCTATTATGACAAAACTCACTGTTTGAAAAAGTTCATTCAGTATTCTAAGTAATGTAACTTTTTTCTCTTAATCACAAAATGTATACAATGACAACCAATGATAATTTTTTAATGGAAATAACTATAGTGTGATATAGGTTGTGTCTAAGGGAAATTTCAAAAAATATATATTAATCAGCTATTTTACCCTTTCCATGTCAAAATC
Source organism: Tamandua tetradactyla (assembly GCF_023851605.1). Classification (NCBI taxonomy): domain Eukaryota; kingdom Metazoa; phylum Chordata; class Mammalia; order Pilosa; family Myrmecophagidae; genus Tamandua; species Tamandua tetradactyla. The sequence goes on along the minus strand of NC_135327.1, from coordinate 153,920,185 downwards.
TACATGCAGTTTGCTTATTTTTTTCATTTAATTTTTTCACTATGAGGTGATCGGTTTATTTTATATATATATATACAGGCTTATTTTATACTGAATTCTGTAGACATTTATAATCTGTAAAGGATTCTACTGAATACAGGTTGGAATTCTGGAATCATGAGTGATTTGGACCAAAAGCAATCTAAAAATCATCAGTTTGACTCCCTGATTTTAGCCAATAAGAAAAATTGGGCCAGCATAATCAAGTGTTTTTTGTTCAAGGTCTCAAAAAGGAATTTATGAATGCTTTGTTCAAGGTCTCCTGGTGTTCTGGCAAGAGTGCATTCTCATGTGCCACATTGTCTCTGTTCCATTAAAGGACCAATTCAGTGACAGAGTAAAACTCTAGGAAGGAGAACACATGAAACCATAATGAACTATTCTTCACCTGTAAAGAGAACATATGCATATTTCAGAACTTAAAAGGGAAAGAGTAATGTAGTTTAATATGCTTTGAATTTGTAAGTGTTGATTAGAACTATCACAGGATATATATATATATATATAGCATTTATGGTAAAATGTCTCCATCATCCTTGACTTTTATTTCATTATTCCATCAGCACAGCTCTAAATTCTTATCACCCTGATCATTTGACCAGTTATTACTAATAGATTTGTACAACTCTAGAGTTGGACAAGATCTTAGAAATTGTCTAACCTAGCTTTCTCATTTTGTCAACAAGTAACTGAAGATCCAGCACTATCATAATTTGACCAAAGTCAAAAGAAGGGTAGTGGCAAAACCTGGTCAAAAGTTCAGGGTCTCCAATATGACATGCAAACTCACTGCCCTCCCCATCTCTATGTGGGACATGACTCCCAGGGGTGTGGACCTTCCTGGCAACGTAGGACAGAAATCCTAGAATAAGTTGGGACTCAGCACCAGGGGATTGAGAAAACCTTCTTGACCAAAAGGGGGAAGAGAGAAATGAGACAAAATAAAGTGTCAATGACTGACAGATTCCAAACAGAGTCATGAGATTATCCAGGAGGTTAATCTTACGCATTAAATAGATATCACCTTTTTAGTTGAGACGTAACAGAGAGGCTGGAGGGAACTGCCTGAAAATGTACAGCTGTGTTCCAGTAGCCATGTTTCTTGAAGATGATTATATATTGATATAGCTTTTGCAATGTGACTGTGTGATTGTGGGGAAAAAAAAAAGTTCAGGGTGTCATTCATTTCACCATCCCACATTATATTCATTCATCTCCACCTAAAAAATAACCCACTGGAATATGCGAACACCAATAACTACAAAAAGACACTATAAATTTATATTAGAACTCCCATGCATCAAAATATCACTAGACAAAAGTATACACTCACACTGTTAATAAAGAAGTCATAATAATAATGGAACTCAATAACATAGCTAGCTAAAATATATTTCTACTTATTAAAGTACCTTGGCTTTCATATGCATTCACATTTATCTTTAAAATAGTTGAGGATTGCCTTTCAATAGTAACACTTATGAAAAACACCTACTTTCCTATTTCAACAATCTTTTGGTAGCAGTAGAGATTCTATAGTAAATGAAAGAGGTAGAAGAACAAAAAACAATTCCAAAAGATCAAGAATGTTTTAAAACTCATAAGCAGAAATTTTTGGCACTTTGCATTCTAACTATAGGCCTTACATGACATTTTTGCTCTCAGTATTCTGAATTTCAATAAACAAGTGCTCAGAGACATTTAGTTCATCTTTGCAAGTTATTACTGTAGCTACTCAAAAGACAAAATATTATGAGATAAAGCACCTCCATCAATATAAGGTGCTAGGTGTTGAATTACATAAAATATTAATTTGGAAATCACTTAAATTGGTAAATAGAAAAGATAAATTCCAGGGACATATAAAAAGTTCTATGAGCCATTTGTGTATTTATACTTCAAAAAATTAATTTAGAACAAAGGTAAAAGATATTTACAGAACTTCCTTTCATAATGACTGAGTCAGAGTCAAATGAACAACAACAAAAAAAGAGATTACTAAGGCAGCTAAACCATATCTAATTTCCAAAAACACATTTGTTTTGAATTAAGGGTGCCCTTTCCTTAATGAAGTTATCTAATTTTAGTAAAGCTAAAGAAAATTAAGATAGGACATTTTAAAATTGGAATCAGGCGAAATTAAAGTTTTTTAGAAAAAATGAGTAAAAATATAATAGATTAAAGGTATACATATTGAGAGATTGCATAGGTGTGGGAATGCACATGTTTTCTAGAATTTCTAGTGCATTTTACTCTGAAATATTTATTGGAGACATTATTCCAACAGTTACTAAATAATTTCAACTGAATTAAACTTTTACAAGAAAATTAAGACTCTGCATATCACCCTTCTACAGTCTTAGTAACTTCATGCTAATTCGGAACTTTTCATAGACAAAGAGTAATTCTAATACGTAGATCATCATAAGAATTAATTAAGGATGGGACAGTTTATAAACTGTCAGAGCAATACTTTAATTTTTCCTGAATAACACTGCAAACCTTCACCAGAAATAAAATTGTTTAAGAATAGTTTAAAAAGACCCTGTGAAACCAAATATGTTGAGTTAGACTAAGATTTATAAATAACTTATTTTTTTCCAAATAAAAACATATATGTACATTTATATATTTTGGGGAAAAAAAAACAGACATCACTCATATCTCTCCCCATAAAAATAGGAATGCTTAACCTATCAGCCTGTTGCATGTGAGACATTAAAATGAAAAATGACATCTACGCCCATTAATATCTTCAATGTATAAACAGCACAGCGTGACACATTCTTGAGAGCTGAAGGCTACAAAATCTCTCTGAAACATAAATAACAAAGCACTCAGGAGCATATTTGATGTTGATATTCATCTCTGAGAAAAACACTGCTGCCTAGGCTTCTTATGAAAATAGATGCAGCCCAAATGGATCTCCTGTAATTGGTTTCAGATAGCGAAGTCAGAAGAAATATGATACAAGAAACGATTAGTGGATCAGGCGAAGCAAGAATGTTTACACAGGCACTCCCTAGTTATACTGACAAGGGGTGTATACATTGCAGATAAGCAAAAACAAAAAGATTTGCCAGTAGGACATACAGATTTTTACTCCTTGTAGTCATCTGTTTTAACCTTTAACATGCAACATCTTTCACATGCTACTTTGAATGCTGAACATAAAATAAGTTTTCAAACTCTAATTATTTTCACAAGTGTGATTGATAAAAAGTATATTCTGATCCTTCCACAAAGGATATGAATTCCTGTTCTGTTTGGCCTTTCCTTGCATTATGTTCCCACTAAAGAGAATATACTGATAAATGTAATCTGAAGTCTCATAATGCTATTTAATAGAAGAAAATTAATCATCTAATTGTCATAACCTATTTTCAAACAGCAATCTATCAGAGTGAAATTATGCATCTGTAGTTATTGACCTTTCACTTTATCATGGCTGATAACATAATTAGAATAAGTTTGTTGAAAAAAAGCTAGTTTCTAGAAAATATTTTTTAAATAATAGTTTTTGTTTTACAGTGTATTTTATACAAAGTTAAAGAATAAACGTGGGGCTGTATTGTGCTCATATTATATACCTCTATGGAGGCCAAATTGAGACGTTAGGACCATTTATTTTACGGTATGTGATATATTATGTGGGAATAATTACTTATAAAGCATCCTATTTGCCTATCAGATGTCAAGCCATTTTGTCTTAGCACTCATGCTATAAGTCCAAAGGAGAGACAATCATGTCTGAATCCATGATGGAATGGATCCTCAGGTCAGCCTGAATGATTCTAAGAAAGTCCTCCAAGTATTCGTCTAAACCCAATACTAAGTACATTCCAAAATGACTCCAACCCCCAGTAAACTCAGAAACTTTTACACAGAAAAAGCCTGGGAGTTAAGGATAACTAATGGTCAAGGGTGATTTTGATTTTTCAGGTCTAGAATCATACATTCTGTTTAATGAGGGCAACACATTCTTTTTCCTCAGTGCTGCTGTTCTTTGGGCTACAGTAAATAACTACCATATAGCCTGGTGTTTATACCTGTATTTTCTTCATTATTCTGCTACTAATGATACTGAATTGCTAACAGAAACATAATAGAACACTAATGTGATCTATAATAATACTAAATATAATTCTTGTTCACTTATTAAGGAGCTGCCTAACATTCAAAATTTCCAACTATAAAAGATAAAGTTGACTTGGAACCAATTTCATTGCAATTAATGATTTTACAATCTTTCTTTTTCATTGTACATGTTCTAGAAACTTCAATAGTCTGTGTACATTCTCTTGGTTATTTTTCTTTCTGCTATACAATATTTTAATACTTTTCCCAAACACTCTTTGGATTTCCTTTTTGTTTCTCACATACCTTAACAGGATTTTTTTTTTTCATTATGAGGCCAATATCACTGTTTGTTTAGATATGGATTGAAGACTCATTACTGTTATATTGCTATAATTTCAATTGGCATATTGGGTATTAACTGAAAATATATACTGCTAAATTGTAAATTAGTTTCTGAATGAAAACTATTATTTGAATCATGTATCTAGATTTCCTTTTCCATTTAAAAGCAAGATCGCAAAAGAGTAGCATTTGGGACAATATTTGGAAGAATAAAATATATCAAAAATTACTTATCAGTAATTAAAAAAATTGTGAGAATGCCCCAGTACCAAGCAAAGAGCTGAGCACTGCACAGTAATGGAGGTTAGGAGAGTAGTATGACTTTTTATTCTACCTTCAAAGAGCTTACCTTTAATAAGAAACACCTAGCTGAATGTCAGAAGTTTGTAAGAATGACTCTAAAGTGTTACAGAAGTTAAAAAAGTGGAAGAAATTATTTTGGGTTGAAGAATTCAGAGAAATTTTTACGGAGGATATAACATTTGAGCTGGGCTTATATGAGAAATATTTCATTTGGGGTGATAACAGAAAGAGGTCAATCCATCTGGGAGGAAAGAAAATGTGGGGCCATGTACAGAGAAAAGAAAATGATTGCTCTTGGAGAGAGCATATGCTTAGTGAAACCTGATGGGAAGGTTGGGTAAGGCTAGTTAATGGAGATAATTAAATAATAAAGGGTAAAGAGTCGACATTATTTAGCAGATGAGGGCAAAGGTTGAAATCTGGAAATGATGAGGTAAATCTGGCACATGACAATCTTGAAGCTTGGCTGTGAAGCACAGCTTACAAGTGTGAAGAGAATGCGCAAGAGAGTTAGAAAGACCAATATGTGCAACTGCCCAAATAAGAAATAATGTGGATCTGAACACAGAATCATGTTGGTCAAAGAAGAGAATCACGAAGTTATTGTTAAAGTAGAACTGGCAGGTTTTACTGACTGGGTATGAGTAGAGGCTAAGAAGGAGCCCATGTTAAGTCAAGGATAACTGGGAGAATCACTATGTCACTGTTGGAAAGGGAGGAATTAGATCATAAAACAAAGGTTTTGAAGAGAAGATGATACTGTTTTCCAGCTTGCAGGATAAGAAAATAAGGAGTTCTCTGGTATATAGCAATAATGTTGAGCTCCAGGTTGAGAATGATAAACCTGACAAGATTCCCCCAAACTTGTAAATATACTAAAACCCACTGAACTGTACACTTAATAGTGTGGTATGTAAAGCATATCTCAATTTTTGGTATGTAAATTTTATGGTCTATAAATGATATTTCAACAGATCTGTAATATATTTGAAAAAAAAGACTTGCGGATAGAAAGTGCAGATGATGTTCTCAAATACCAAAAACTCCTTGATGGAAGTCCTTGTGAATTTGATACTGGCACGTGACTGTTCAGAGAACAGTTCCCTGTGGAGTACTGAAGTAGAAGTGAGATTGCAAGGGAGTTACTGGGGATAGATGGAGGGAAAAAAAAAAGGCCATGGGTAAGTTTTATGAAAAACAAAAGGAAAGAGAACTATAGTTTAAAAAATTTTGTTTGTTGTGTTTGCTTTAAATAAAGAGAATTTGATCATAGGCAAATAGACAGGGTGAAGCAGAATCTATAGGAAAGAAAGGAGAATTGAGCGAAAACATGCCTATAAAGGAGGGGAAGGGACTAAAGCAACAGGACTGGAGCAGGTTATAGAGCCTTTTGGGAGAAGAAACACATATTCCTGTGAGACATGCTGATAAGATGAGAGGATAGAGGATTTTGAGATGCAGGTGTAGGAAAGGGAAAGACTTCAGATTGGATGGAATCAATTTACTCAGAAAATACGGAGGTGAGATTATTGAGAATGAGAGTGAGAAAGAGAGGCTTGCAATTGAGGGACAGATAAAAATGTGGATAAGATTTTTCAAAACACTGGCTGCTATAGTAAAAACTGGTATTTAAAATGTTGTTAGAGTATGAAATGTCCTTCCACACACATTGATGGCATATAGATATGCTTTCCTCTGGAATGTTGTGAATGTTGCCTCCCAAATTAAATAAAGAACTACCTACATTCCCACTGCCCTAATTTGGACCCATCATCCTGGGACAGAGTTTTTTTTTCAACTGTTAACATGGTCAAGGGTCTTGGCATCTCTAATATCAAGTATGAGAGAATAAGTCACTTACAACATAAACTACATAATACAGTTTCATATTATGCACACTCTGAGAACAAGTTATCTATACTCTTTATACTATACAATAAGGCATTTGTGGTACTGCCACTATTAACACAACTATTTGACTTTGGAAACTTCCATTTGCAATTGGGAAAGTACAATGTAAAGGTATTGACCAGATTTCAGAAGACTTCTTTTTGCCTCTTATTAGTTGATGAACTGGGATTAGCAAATCACAATGAATTGTAGTTTTCTTATCTATTAAATGTGGTTAATAATATTTACCTTGCCCTATAAAAGATTTGTGAGGATACTACATTTGAATATTTTTAAAATCTAAAGTATAAAGACATATTATTCCAAGTGAAGATATTTGAAATCATATAATTCCTACAGGTGGTATCAGTTCTTTCAAATATATGACATTCATCATTTCAGACTGACTCCTGATTTTAACTTCATAGTGCCTTTGCTATGTATGTGCATGTTAACCAATGGGCCCAGGATACTGCAATTCCTGAAAGCTTTCCTCGATATTTACTCAGTTCTCTGTAATCTGTTCAAGTAGAAAAATGCCCCGTTAGATAAGAATAGCTACATGTGCTATCATAATTTTGGAAGCAACATTTTAATCTCCTCTGGGACTGTAAGGGGAAGGGTTTATAACTTTAAGAACGTACTTTTGATTTATACCCCTCTCCTCTCCTCGTCCCATTCCACCCACCTCATCTGCACGAATAGAAACACACATAAATAACCCAATGCTATATGAGCAGCTAAATCACATGCTCCATCCTTGAGATTAATCATCTTTTAAAATGAATATATCTACTCACATGGGTATTCTTAGGCACAGAGCTAAAATGAAAAATAGTTAATCTATCTAAATATATGGTATTATCGCTCCTCAAATTAAGAAAGACTTGAAAAGAGATCTCTTCTGAAGAAGAAATGTACAGACTGTAAAACAGGATACAAATATCTTAAATTTAAAGTCTAATACTACTTTGGATAGTATGTTTCTAGAAAAATGTGTTTTCAGTCATATATTCTTGAAGAGATGAACAATTTTTGAAAAAGAAGACTGAATACCTCATCAAACTAACAACAACAGTGTTAACAGAAGCCTGGCACAGGAGCAAGGGTATAATTGGAATGAAAATAGAGACCTAAGAGTTCAAAAAGTGAGCAGACATAGATATGTAAGGGGGCAGTGAGGATGGTGAGTTGGCCCAAAGTGAATAGAATCATTTTAGAAAGAGGAGAGCAGTCTTCCCTCAAGCATTTTTTAGTACAGTAGGAAAGATAAAATACGTTTAGTATAACCACAGTGTGATGCAGAAATGTGCTGGGTATTATTTAAACAAAATACAAAGAAAATGGCTATGGGGATTCAGCCAAAATGAAAAAGGAAGAGTAAGGAAATTAATGCATATCAAGTGCACTTTATATACCAGCGATGATTCTAAATCCTACATGCTATCGTCTTATCATCTTCACAGCACTCCCCTTTATCACAGATGTGCAAGCTCAGGCTCAGGGTCGTTAGGTATAAGTCCGAAGTGTTTTGTGTAGCCTTGAATCAGCAGAGGAGATCTGAACAACTACTGACTGACTGGAAAGCTCGTGCCCTTTGCACTTAGGGGTAATCAGGCAAGAGCAAGTAAAAGCCTCAGTAATAAATCACTTGGCACAGAAGGTAACAAAATAAATTTTAAGTCATTAACATCATTGCTAATTATGCCAACTGGATCAACAAAAAGAATTCTAAAAGCCTATTCAAATTGCTTTCCATTTTCCTTATTTTTCATGAGAAGAATTAAACATATAGCTTATATTCTAAAGGCTTTTACTATCCTTAAAAGACAGTGTCTCTGTAATTATTAAACACTGATTTAGGCTGCTGATTACAGACAAGAATCCCATATTAATGATGGAAAATTTTAATAGTCATCTATCATAATCAAACACAAAACATCTGCTTAATAAGTATTAAATAGTATGTACTATTTTTGATTGAGTTAGAAATAGGCTTGTCAAATAAAATAGGGGATGCTCCATTAAATTTGAATTTATTTCTATTTTTGTAACCAAGAAATTGGGATTTAGGGGATGATTTTGATTACTGAATTATTGTATGGATGTCCCTTCTTGCTTGCTGGTGTATTAGACACAGGGAAACACCTGATATCTTTGAATTGTAATCCAGCTGCCTCGATCTCTGATAATGATTGTATAGCCTGTATCTTGTGCTCCTGTGATTGTAAAACCCTTGTGATTAACCTTCACTTGTACCCATTTATCCAGTTTCTCCACATTAGAGTCTTGTGATTACCAAAGACAGCCCCTAATGTTTATTAATGAAGGGTCTTGGGTCAGATCAGCACTAACTCACCCCAAGTCCAAAGTTATCTTGATAACTGAGACTGGATCTAACCAAAATGGGCCTGCTCGACATAAGCAGTCGCTTAAACTTTAACCTATAAGTCACCTATACCTCATTATAATACTAAAAATCATGCCCATCATCATATTAGGGTGGCCATTTTTTTACGTATGTTCTATGACTAAGCATGTAATCAATCTGCACATGCTCCATAACTAAGTCATCTCTAATTACATCATCTGGAGCTATTGTGTTCATTATTCTAAAACATGCCCATCTTTTAATGCCATGAAACGATCAGAATTACTGCAGCTCAGGGAGACAGGTTTTAGGCCGAGAGGCCATCTGATCTCCTGCTATATGCCTAGTAATAAACTTTTTTCTCTCTTTGAAACCCTGGTGTCTCAGGAATTGGTCATTTAAGTGCATTGGACAACATAATCCACCACCTTTGTCCGGTGACACTTTTACTTACTAAATTCGGCAACCTTACTTAGAAAAGTTCAAGTATTTTCAAATACCTTGCCAAAATACCAAGATTTATTATACAAGGTTTTTCATTTAAAGATAAAAATACTACTCATCTCGTCAGCCAGAATGCTTTCTAGTCCTCCTTAATCTTACCTGTATTCTGTGGGTGGGCTAGGGGAGTGTCCTAGGGCCACTCTCCTTGAAAAGAAATGCTCAAGTGGCTACAAATGCACAACAAAAGGCTGAGGTAACTACTCCACCGGAAAGAGTAAGAGCACAAGTGCACCGAGAAGAGGAGGAAAAGTTTCTTTTAAAGTTCACATTCTAGCTTCCTGAAATTGGAGACACAGATAAGAAAAATGCAAAACTCTGGTTCTTTATTCACCCACCCCTCAGCAACGAGGAGAATCAGTAGCCAGGAACCCCGAGGCAAAGATTATGACCCTGCCAGGCACTGAGGGGAGGAAATGCTACAGCAGATCTAAAGGAAAGAGCCTTGGGGCAGAAAGCCTCTGCGCACAGCCCGGAAGCTAACTAGGCCAGTCCCAGAGGAAAGAGATGGGGGGGCAAAACCATTTGAGAAGAGAAAAGCCAAGAGCAGGCCAGGTGCAGACCCAGGGGTTCAGACCCTGGAAAAAAAAGCCCCTAAAGCTAAAATTAGACTGTTTTTAGAAACAAAATGACAGAGTTGCCAAAGAGGCCTCAGAAATTCCAAGTTCTAATCTCCTCACCTCCCCTGAGTTTTTGTATGACTTCATCCCTGTCCATGCTGACTTCTGAATAAATTCCTTTATCTCAAACTGTTCACAATTTACTAGTCTTGCAGTCTAAAGAGAAACACATAAAACCCTTTGAATAGGAAATGCTAGTAGTCACTGACAACCTAATTGCCGATGAAGCATTGTGAGTATTCAAAAATACTTTCTGAAGAATTGAAAGGACAAATACATTTATATCAAGATCACAGAATTTTGTATTTCTAGGCTGTGCTATTAACACTGCAAACTCTATCAGCGAGGCTAAAATAGAGTATTGATATCAAAATGATTTCCTATACTTAAGTATCTGCAATATGACTTTCATAGAAAATATGTGTATAAATTGGAAATTTTACAAATATCCACTTAGAAAATGTTATACGTTTGGAAGAAATCAACAGTTTAAGAGCCAGAAGATAGGACTTGCCCAGGAAGGCTTCTCGTTTGTAGGAAATGATAGAATAAGAAAAAGAAATTTCCTAAAGGTGAATATCCTGTTATCATTTTGCTTTCACTCTCTAATGCAGTTCCATTGCCACAATGAAACTTATGATTAGGAATGCTGAAGAAAGAAAGAAAAAAAAAATGTTTCTCCCTCTTCAGTTTTTTTTCCCCATCAGCTTGGGTCAGTGGCCCACTTGTTGAAGATATACATAAAATCCTTAACTAGGGAACTAGTTAAGCTTCTGCATCCTCCATTAGCATATGCAGCATTTCTTTTCAACAGTCTAACCGAAATGACATGCTATTTTATTTACTGAATGAACATATTCAGTTACTATTAACATATATTACTATAAGCTCCTTGAAGACCGGATATGTTTCCTAATTAAGTTTTTTATCTCCAAGAAGGCATAGCCTATTTATCTTGCACTTGGTTGCTCAAAAGGTATTCAAAAGTTTATTTCTTTAGTAGATACTTCTAAACTGTAAAACATATCAGATGATACGGAAATAAAGGTGATTCCATGTATTTCATGTGTAACTTGTACACTAAATGAAGAAACCACCATTCTTCCCTCCAGGAACCACCATGATGTTCACCTCTACAAATTTTACAATGACTTTGGAGGGTTAACTAGTAATCTACAAAGAAAGTGAAATTAGCATAAAATAAGATTTCTTTCCCCTTATTAGGTTATATTAAATTTTTAAATATTATTTTTTCACAATAAATTCATCTTTCGTTTTCCTTTAAATTGAATCCAAACAATTAATATTGATTGCCAGAAAGCTTTATCTCGTTATTTCCATTTGGAGTCCTTCAATTATTTTTGGCAGATTGTTTAAGCATAAAAGGAAATCAGTCTCTAATTTGTCTTTTAATTGAGCATCTAGAAAAAAGAATCTAAACGTGAGTATTTTTGTTATTTGGTTTACGAATTTGTTTACATAAAGATGCAAGTATTTTTCATGTTTTTTTCAGATTCAGTTACCTATGAAATTGGAATTTGGGCTTTTTCACACTTACTGATTTCCAAACACACCTAAAGAAATATCTACGTGAAGGAATGTGAATGAACAACTTACGTTGGCAAAGATACACAGTTGCTTTGAATTAAAAATAAAAAGTAAATATCAAGTTCATTATGGCACACCATTATTTCCAGTTCTTACAAAGTTCATTTTTAAAGGAGGTATAGCTTATTTCATTTAATGTAATCCTCTTTTGCTAGCTATTTAGACTTTTCTGATTTTTGCTATTTTAACTGATATAATAATGAGCTTCCTTGCAATGCAGCCTTCCTTATTATCTCCCAAACCTTTCATTGTTGGTTCAAATAGTATGCAGATAATAAATTTTGACACTTAATTATGTTTTTCCATAATAGCTGAGACCATCGTAATCCCAACACAGTGTCTAACATAGTGTCACCATATTCTTGATGATACTTTGCATTGTCACTCCTTTTTTATAGTCTTTTCCAAATTAACAGAGAAATATTTTGGCTTCAATTTACTTTTCTTCCATTATTAGAAATTGATTTTTTTTAAAATTCACTATCTAAATACAAAGGTTTTTTTGTTTTGCTTTGTTTTTTAATCTCACTTAGAATTAGTGAATTGTATAGGACATTGTGACAGAAATTTACTCATTCAATAAATATTTATGAAGTCCTTAATCTTTGTTAGGTACTAGAGATGCAAATGTGGACAAGACAGGCAATGTTCCTGTCCTCACAGAGTTTACTGTTAGTAGTTAACAAGTAAACAATAATCTGATGGTTTTGCTTTTAATCTTTTTGGTTTTTATGATGTTATACATAATAAAACACAGATCGCTCAACTACATTGGTCTAGTTTTGCCTTGGAAACTCAACCACAAATTGGTACCAGAAAATAGTGTGAAGAAAAACTCTTCATTTAAAAAGTATGAAAACTCCACATGAAGTGAACTCCATTTGCTGGTGATTAAGAAGTGTGACTGTATTTTTAACATATGAAAAAGTTAAGTCATTACATTTCTGAAACAATTTTTATATAAGGCAAGTTTCTTCTAAAGTGGCCTCCATTTTTGAAATAAATAAAGCTTTTGCCTAAGGAATACCATTGAAAATAAGCTGGTTAACCACAGATTTTTAAGGAAAATGCTTTCAAATGTAATATTATTCCTCTTTAAAGCAATCATTTGGTTTGTTAGCAGAAAGGAAGCACATGAAACAATACTTATGAAAATATGGATTATTAAAACTGAAAAATAAAACTTTATTTCTGAGGGGCCCATTGGGAAGATGCTTTGCAATCTTGGAGAAATCTCAATGGGTCTTTACTCAAAATGGCACTCTGCTCCTAATGTCTCAAAAGATACTAAACCTCTCATAGAGGGGAGATTTTGTTACCACTCCCCACCTCCCATCCCCCGCAAGGCTTCTTATGATTGCGCAATGGTAGATTTAAGAACCACACGCTTTCTCATGGAAGACACATTTTGGCACTCTCTTGTAATTATATTAATTTACATAATTGGCACCTAACAGACTACTCACCAGAGTGGAACAATAAGCTGTGCTTGCTCTGATCATCTTTATGCTGAAGTTAAGCCATGACACTGAGTCCTGAGACATGCTATTGTGTAGGCGCTTGGCAGTTCTACTGCTATCACTGGTCTGTTGTTATAGGAGAATGCTCACTGCCAGAATCTTCTGGCACAAACTCAATTTCCGCGTCCAATACTAATTCATTACAAAGTTTGCAACAGCTGGGTCACTGGTATACACAAATGAGGCATTCTGAAATTTGAGAACAAATCCAAAATACACACTCAGAACCTTCCTGTGATTCCACAGCCATGGAAATAGTGTAGGAAAAAAAAAGGGATCCCGTCAACATTCACCCTGCCAATACCATGTAAGACCCCTGTGATTTAAGCCTGTATGATAGTGCTACCACCCTGGTCTTCTTTTAGTAAGAACTGTTTTGAAGGTTTCAGTTATGCCATGTTTAATGTGCCTTGAAAACATCGGGATGAGACATGTAATGTAGCAGGTAACATAAAGAACCCCTTGAGTGCACCTATCTACAGGGCAGTTGATATTTTTTGAAACAAAAAAATTTGCAAAGATGAGTTAGAATATAGGCACCAGGGAAGAAGTGTGGAGTAGACCAGAAGAACAGTACAAAGTGGGAAGGGTGACAGTGATTGAAAAGAGTGACAGAGCAGTCAGACATTTTTAATTTCTTTCAGTTCAACAGCTATTTACCTTAAGAACGGTATCAACTAACTATTGAATTGACAAGGTCTACCAAAATTTTCCATTCCTTACAACTTGAGAGACCTTTGGGTTAAAAATATCAATACTGCTGTATGCAGGTAATTAGAAAACTACCTTTATAAGTGTGGGATCTGTGATAGTTCATTCTAAGGTATTACTTCTGCTAAGTTAGTCAATACTTTCGCCCTTGAGAAAAACATAAAACTTGTTTCAAACACAAGAAAAATAACAGTTAAATTTCACAAATTTTCTTGAATATTATTAATTGATGCACACTTAATTTACAAATATATGCAACTTACTAGCCCTTTACTTAAATGTTGAAATTGATTACATTCCAAAATACATATTTGTACTTATTTTTAATTTCATATACACTGATATGAAAAGGAAAAAAATGCATAGAGATACAAATATAATTAAAATTAAGACAAAATTACCAAAATTTGTACTACCAATTTGAGCCTCTACTTTGCTTTAAAATGGACAATAGTTTGCCATTTACTATATGATCTATGAGAGTGGGTAATTTAAATGAAATACTCTAAATGAACATTCAAACAAGAAAATTCTATGACATCATATTCTAAAATTTAGTGCATTTTAGCTGAAATTTACCTTTAAGAAGAAATGGTTTACTCTGCAGGTTTATGTTTAAAGAGGACTTCATAAAGAAAGTAAAAATACTGAAAGAAAACACCAATTTTCTATACAAAGACTATGATGACAACTGCAAATCATGTTGAATTCTCATTTCAATTCCCTAAGGACATCTATTTTACTAACTATAGTCCTGTTTATTACTATTATTATTAATCATAATAATACCACAATGCCTTACACAGTGTATGGGGAGTGAGAAGCTACCTATTTCATTCCCATTATGTTTTACTTACTACTTAAACTAGTATGGCAGAATCAAAATGTCTTAGAGATTTAAAAAAAGTGACAAGACTATTCATTAAATCTTTTCATATCATATTGTGGAGGTAGAGAGATTAATTTACCATGGTAACAGTTTGTTAACAGCAATAATTTGATGTCAAGAAGCCTGATTTTTCTCCTTTTATTTTTCTTATTATACCATGAGTTTTAAAAGTATGTATACGAAAATATAATTGAGAATTTAAAATAATTCAGATTATCCTATTCTCTACTTAGTTCTCAGCAGATGACATCCCCTTTCCAAAAAACTATTCCTTATCCATTCCACCCTCTCTGGAAAATCCTACCAGAAATCACTGGATGGAACTCAAAGAATGGGCAGGATTCATTCATTCTGCAGGAGCCTTCTCCCTATGTGAAAGGGTTGTCTAGGTTATGGTGTCTGATTGTTTGGTTAAACACTGGCATGGTTGCTATTGTGGTAGTATATCATAGATGAGATTAGCATCTATACTCAGTTGACCTTAAATGAAGGGGATTGTTCTCCATAACATAGGTGGGCCTCATGCAATCATTTGGAAATATTAACAGCAAGAATTGAGATTTTCTGAGAGCAGAAGCCTTCCGCATCACCTTTACCAGAATTTCCAACCTGCAACCTCCTCTATGAAATTGGGACTTACCAGCCACCCATAAATGCATGAACCCAATTCCTCATAATAAATCTATTACATACCTATACTGTGTTAGTTCTGTTTCTCTGGAGAACCTGATCGATAAACTGTACTTCTATGGAAATTGTTATATGGAGCCACTTCTCATTCCCTTGTCATCAGGCCTCAAGGACCTCAGAGATCCGGACTTAGGCAGAAAGGATCCAAAGACTCTATTAGTATTATTTTAGTTGCATTATGGTTAAATAAGCTTTTGATGGTTGGCATGGAATCATATATAACATTGTTTCTATAGGAACGGGAATTCCTGTTTCTGAACAACAGGCAGAAAACTGGATGTGTACAACAAAACCTATTAGTAAGTTAAGGACAGCCTGTTAGTGCATTTTAGTTAATGAGAGCATTCATAAACACATTTCTCTCATATTAGGTCCTGTGTTTCCCTGTTCACTTCAAGATGGACTTACAATAATGTAAAATGGAAAAGTCTGTAAACAGGTACTGAGAGTATTGTTTTTAAAATGTGTAAAGTCAATAGCAAATTACATTGAAAAAGAAAAAAACCCAAATTATACTCAGATGAAATAAGTTATTATAACAACTCCCCATTAACAAATTAGTAATAAAGATATGTGATTGAGGATTTAAATTGTAATTCATTCTATCATTTTACAATCTTCTTTTTTTTTTTTTTTGCATAGGCAGGCACCAGGAATCAAACCTGGGTCACTGGCATGGCAGGTGAGAACTCTGACAGCTGAGCCACCATGGCCCGCCCTACAATCTATTTTTGTTGTTTGTTTTTTTAAAATGATTTTTGCATATGTGTGTGGGATGAGAAAGTAGTATTTTTTTAATGCCATATTCTGAAATTAATTATAGGAATAATTATTATAGAATAATTAAAATGTAGGCAAACTAAATGTTTATGCACAGTGAAATTTAGTAATTAAACATAACCTCAGCTTTACAGAAAAGGATATGTTGACTTTCATGAGAAGAAAATGTAGGCAAAAGTTAGTTGAAAACACCACAGTGGAATATTTTTCTTTAAAGTTACAAATGAATTATGAAATTAATGTACCATTAGTAAGAACAAATTTTTATTTTGTAGCAAAACTGTGTAAAACCAACCCCTAAAGTTTAACTTTTCCTCTATTGCATTCCAAACCATGTCCTAAGGCAAGTTGTCTGATAAATTCTCCTCTAAAGATTTGGCTGGTCTTTGGTTCTCTACTGAATTTATTTCTGATGAACCTCCCTATTCCATACTCACTGATGCAAAAGCTTTCCGTTGCAAGATTCTTTCTTTGATTCATATCTTTTTTTCAATGCCCCACACACAACCGGTTTGTATCAAGAGACACAGAGAAATGTCAGTATGTATTTTTTAAAGTGCCCTTTATTCTATCTTTATATCCATTTGGTTCAAAAGAGTACACATTTTTCTATGAAAAGTCTTAACTTCAAGAAAAGTTTGAAATTATAAAATCAACCTTGTAAGTTATGAAAATGCAAAATGAGCCCTTTCACAGAGAGAAGAGTTAAATATGAAGTACATCTTGGCTCCTATTTTTTCCCTTATCATCCTATCATCACACCATCCATTTCCTTTGCTTTTCTTTACCAAGCCTTAAATACTGAGTAACTGGCAAAAACATGTAGAGATTAATTGGATGGAATAGACATTGATTGACCTTCAGGAATTTAGCTATAAAGACAGAATAATACATCAATGATAGAAAATGAAAACTCTACATCGTACCAACAACTAGGGTTGTTTAATTATTGAGCTTAGAATTTTGGTTCCTCTCATTCGGTATGTTCCATCAATACTTATTTTAAATGTAAAAGCCTAAAATTTCACTTTTTATAATTCATAAAGGTGGTTTGGGCAAAAATAAATAAAGTTCTATCGCTATGCTCATCATTCAGTGTCAATGTTGTCCAACTCGCCTCTCCTTTTTCCTTTCACTTTAGACACTGGCTGCTACTTCTTAGCCTCCTTTGCAGGTCTTCTCTCCCCTCTAAATCTCAGTGTAAGTGCCCAAGTGTCTTTGAACCTCTTCTTCTCTTCCCCTTCCCATCTTTCCTCTTCTTTCATCCACTAGATGCTCTTACTCAGACTTAGGTTCTTAAATACTATCTATATGCTGATGGCTCATAGACTCATTTCTCTAATTTCCATTCATCCTATGAACTCAACTTGAATATTCAGTTGCCTTGACCACACCACCTGCCTCTCAACTATCATCTGAAATTTAACATTTCACTAAGTGAGCTGTTTATTAACCACCACCCCCAAAACAAAAACAATAACAAATAAGCCAAAACAGTCCTATTCTTTCCCAATTCAGCAGTTTGGACAATTCCCAAACCTTGCAGTCATCCTTGATTTCTCTTTATGTCCAATATCCAACATCAATCCACTCATAAAGGTTTGAAATGCATCTAGAATTCGTGACGCTTCATACCACTTCCACTGCAACCAGCCTGGCCCGAGCTCCCAAGTTTTCTTGCCTGGCTATCTGGTTTGTCTGCTACCCCCCACTTCATTCCTTTCAATATATTTTGCCCACAATGGCTGGGATAATCCTCTTAAAGCTTAAATCACGTAATATTAATTTCTTTTTCAAAGACTCTCATGGGTTTCCCACTTTATTAAGAATAAAATCTGAACACAAAATGGCCAATTTGCTACCTCTCTGGCTGAATTTTACACAACTTTCCCCATTGCTCATACTGCTCTAGAAACATTGGGATCCCTGCTAAATCTCATACAGAGAAAGGACACTCCCATCTCAGATACACTGCACTTGCTCTTGCCTCTGCCTAGAATCCCAAGATCTCTGTCATAATGTTCCTTATCAGAGAGTCTTTCTGACTGACCTATCTAAAAGAGCACCTCTATGATTTTATTCCTTTAGCCTACTTTATTTTTTTATAGAATTTATCACTAATTATAATATTTATTTGTTTATTGACTGTCTCCCTAATTTAAAGTCCAAGAAAGCAGAGACTTTGCCATATATATCCAGTGCTCAGAATAATGCCTTTCATATAGTAGGTGCCTGATACATATATGTCAAATGTATGAACAAATGATTGAACAATATACTCTGAATGACAACATGGTGTTTTGGCTTGCTAAAGCTGCCAGAATGCAATATACCAGAAATGGATTGGCTTTTACAAAGAGGATTTATTAAAGTTACAAGTTACAATTTTAAGGTTGTGAAAATATCCAAATTAAGGCACCAGCAAGACGACATCCTCTTTCAAGAAGGCTGATCATGTCCTGGATTTGTCTGTCACATGGAAAGGCTCACAGTGATATCAACTGTCCTTCTCTCCCAGTTTCTGCATTCAAACTACTTCTTCTGCATCTACAGACATCTGTGTCTCTCTGTTCTCTGTATAGTTTTGAGTGTCCTCTATGTTGTCTACCATTTAGTCTCTTCTACAGGACTCCAGTAAAAGGATTAAGACCTTAAGATGTCAACAAGTGAGGGGCATGGGGGGAGGGTATGGATTCTATGAGGAAGAAAAGGAAGTGTCTTTGTATAGGTCATGGTGGTGAAGACACGTCTGTTTATTTAGGTTGGATTGTACGGTGTGCAAATGAAATTGTTTAAAAATGAACAGAGAGAAACAAGTGCTAGAGAAAATGTGGAGAAAGTCATCACTGGTAGGGAAGCTTTAAGAGGTGCAGTCCCTCTAGAGGGCAGTGCAGTGGTTCCACAGGAGGCTAGAGGTGGGGTTGCAATCCACTTGCTGATATATACCTGGAAGAACTGAGAGTGTGGACATGAATGGACATTTGCACACTGGTGTTTATGGCCACAGTGTTTGCAATTTGCAATAAATGGAGGTGTCCTAAGTGTACAATGGCTGAGGAATGGAAGGTGGAGCTGCAGTGTTTACATACAATGGACTACTAAGCAACTGCAAGAAGGAATGAAGTTGTGAGTCATGCAACTAGGTGAATGAACCTGAAGGACAGTATGTTGAATAAAATATCAGAAACAAAAAGACAAATACTATCATGCTTCACTCATGTGGATTAATGATAATATACAAAATCAGAGAATTGAAATTGAGAGCATGGAGTTATCAGATTGAAGCCTATTTTAAAGGGTGCTAGATTGTATGCTTTTTCAGCAGTCACATATATTTAGGAGTTGTCACTGATTTTTCTAAATTCTGAGACACCAAGCCATTTGTATATAACGTGGTCATTCCCTAAAACTTTGGGTATTTATGTGACACCTGAGACTCAGAATTAGAGCACTGAAGCTATGAAAATCAGCAGTACCCCAGTCAGCAACTGCTATACAAGCTGAAAAAGTGATCAGACTTCATCTAGAGATATGAATGAGGTTGCTCTGGATATGACTAAGGGAAATCAGAATACTGAGTAAAGGATGATATGGTCCATATTCTAAAACTTCAACCTCTGTGCCAGACCAAAAGGAGAGATGTTTATTTGGTGCAAAATTTATATTTGGGTAGCATATTACTAACTTAACTTGTATAATCAGTTTGCTTCAATACCATAATTACATGGAATCTTGAATAGGGTGGGAGGGTTTGTCCAGGTTATGTGATGCTCCAATATATCCTAGTGTAATTTGGGCAGCAAATAAAAAAGTATGTGCAAAGTTCCCTTGGGGGACTGGGGAGAAAGGAGGAAATATTCAACTGCCCCATCTGGTGAATTCCTGATATTCTCCCAAGCAGTGGGGACAACCAATTTGAGCCCCTCAATCTTGGGGCTCACCCCTATGAAGCTTATTCCTGCAAAGGAGAAAATAAACTGACATTTATGCCTAAGAGTCACCCCTAGAGAACTTCTTTTGTTGCTCAGATGTGGCCTGTCTCACTAAGCCAACTTGGTAGGTGAAATCACTGCCCACTCCCCTACATGGGACCCGATTCTCAGGGGTGTAAATCTCCCTGACAACATGTGACCTGGCTCAAGGGGATGAACCAGTATCCAGCATCATAGAAATGAGAATGCCTTCTTGATCAAAATGGGGAAGAGAGAAATAAGACAAAATAAAGTCTCAGTGACTGAGGGATTTCAAACAGAGTTGAGAGGTTATCCTGGAGGTTATTCTTATGCATTATATAGTTATCCCTTTTTAGTTTAGGGTGTATTGGAGGGAATAGAAGGAAGTACTTGAAACTGTTGAACTGTGTTCCAGCAGCTTTGATTCTTGAAAAAGACTGTATAACCACATAGCTTTTACATGTGACTGTGTGATTGTGAAAATCTTGTGTCTGATGCTTCTTTTATCCAGGGTATGGACAGATGAATAAAATAAATAAATAAATAAATAACAAGAGAGATAAGGGGTAAAAATTGGGTAGACTGCAATACTAGTGGTCAATAAGAGGGAGGAGTGAGCAGTATGGGATGTATGAGTTCTTCATTCTTTTTTTTTTTTTTTTGAGTGATGGAAATGTTCTAAAAATGATGATGGTGAAGAATACACAGTTGTATTGTGATAATATTGTGAGCTACTGATTGTATAATAGGGTTGGACTCTATGTATGCATATATTTTTCAATAAAAAAATATATTTTTAAAAAAGACCTTACTTAAGGTAATGTCTTGAACAGGTAGGGTCACATACCATCTAATCAAAAGGTCCCATCCAAACAATAGGTCTGCCCCACAAGATTGGATTAAGATTAAGAGAACATGGCTTTTCATGTCACAGAAACAACAAATTCTTTGTCAATTACACTGTTTAACTCTGATGCTTCTCCGAAAGTGCATGTGGTCAACTGCAGGTCAAACCTTCATCTTCGGCAAACAAAACAAAGCAAAAACACAAAGCAAAACAAAAAAAAAAACTCTGCATGGGAATTAACATATTCTACTGTCAATTAACATAACCCTGGTAAGAATGTAATGGTGGGACAGGTCAGGAATCTCGACTGCAGGGCCATTTTGGACATATTAAACTTTACATAGCTACACCCTTCTATGGGATATATATGTGGGTCCCCATTGTCATACGTCTGTTTTCTGGACAGATAAAGGTTTATCCTTGTTACAAGGCTACTACTCTCATAGTTGCTAAAAATCTATTAAACATCCCCACCTGGGGAATTCCTGCTACTCTCACAAGTTACATGGACAAAAGCTCTGGAACATATAAAGCTTGCCAAATGAAAGAAAAATATGGTAATAAGCCAAGCCTTTAATATTAAAGCTTGCACCTATGTACCATATTTCTGTAATGACGAAGCTAAGTCAAATCATAATAAATACCTAAGAATCATCCCCTGAAAACCTCCTTGTTGCTCAAGTGTGGCCTCATTCTAACCCAAACTTTGGAAATAAACTCATTACTTTCCCCTCTATGTGGGACTGTGGGACATAACTCCCAGGGATGAGCCTCTCTGGTGCTAAGTGATAATCAGAGGTGTAGGTAGAGAAAGAACTTGATCAAAAGAAGAAAATATCAAATGATACAGAGTTCTTATGGCTACAAGACTTCAAATAGAATCAGGAGGTCATTCTAGAGGTTACTCTTATATATGCCTCAGCCAGATTTTACAAACTGCCACAGTGTGCAAAGCCTCAAAGAGAAGTGCTCCTGAGGGCCCTAGATACACCAGACACAACAGGAAATCACATGGCTACATGAAATCAACACCCCCTCAACAGGCTCTATCTGGGAAGATCTGAAAAGCATTTCCCCAATATTACATAGTTATAGTTACTTATAAATCCCCAAATCCTGATCCTTCTATCTCTTTTATTAGAACCTAATTTTCAATTTACTGTTTTAAGTTTATTTCTCAGATGCTTAAAACCTCCAGATTGTTCCTATACCAGTTGAGACCTAAACCCAGCAAGTATGTGGTCAACTCCCACTCATCAGTTCTTCCAACCTGCCAGGGAAGACCAACAAAATGATGATGATGGATCAGCCCTATCCTAAAAGCATGGAGTATGTTCAATTTCAAGCAAAACAATTCTGTTCCTCTGTCCCCTAATACCTATGTCCCTCCTCAGCCTGAAGTAGCTGAGTGGTCATTGACCTAAATCTCTCAAGATCGAGGAATGAAGAAAAATAAGGGGGGATTTTAACCACTGACTATGGCAGATGTATTGTTATTGTAATTATGATCTACTGTTATCTGAGTAATTTATAACTGCTGTTAAAAAATAAATAAAGGGACATGATATATGCAAACTATTCTTAATGGGTTCCAAGAAAAAATAATAATGCATACATGTTAAACATTGGTGAATCTGGGTAATGGGAATAAAAGAGTTTCTATAACATCCATGCAACTTCTCTGAAAATTTTAAGTTATTTAAAAAAAGATAAGGCACTAAAAAAAAACAAATAAATAACGGGACTCTCCCCTCTCAAAATACCTCTAGAAACATGCTTGATTCATAAATTTCCTAGACCACCCCCAAGCAACCCATCCTTAAATCTTATCTATGCTGCTTCCTAAGCATTTCTTATATACATTTCCCATCCATTACCATGACTATTCTCTCACTTTAAGATTTTATCTCTTGTATGACCTTTAGAATAACCTACCATCTGAATTCCCAATTTTATTCTTAAACCTAACTCCAACTGGTCTTTTCTACTGCTATAACTCTAGCTTTATTAAATCTAAATTTGATTATGTCATTCTCTACTATAAACTCTTTAATGGCTAATCTTTCCAAAACACCCTAAACAGGTTAAAAGCTGGGATGGGTTTGAGAGCCCCTCTCTCCTTAATTGTTATTCCTAGGGAGATTTTTTGGGTTCTGTGGGCTTTTCTTCTGCACAAGTATCACGTGTTCCAGCTAGTCCAAAGCACTGGAAGCCACATGCTCTTGCATGACTAGACCTTAAAAACTCTCTGAAGACAAGGATCATGTCAGTTACATTCATCCATGTACTCCAGGTCCTAGCTCACTGCACCGCACAGTCAGTAGGTGCTCACAAATATTTACTAAATGAATGAATGGCTTTATATTTCTGTTCGGAGTAATCCCCCTGCCAGGGAAGCTTTTATCCTTCCCGTCCTTCCCCTCCTTTTAACTATCAAAATTCTACTCAGTTTTCAGGACTAAGTTTGAATTCTACCTGCTCTACAAAGATTTTCCTAATTTTTCCAAGCAGAAAGAAGAATTTGGCCCTGTGAATCTATAGATTATCCATTATCTATAACATTTAAATTCATATTTAATAAAACAGGACCTATTTTTAGTGTTTGTGCTTTCAAGGGTAAGGAATACATCCTATTTATTCATTTGTGTATTTCTAACACCTAAGACAGTTCCTGGCATATAGTAGGCACTTGCTGTTTTGTTGAGTTAATGCAATGCTGAATGCTATCCTTTGAAGCTAGGCAAAATGAATTATGTTCTAATGGTGTTTATGGCAGAGTCTTCTAGTTGTGTACTAGAATATCCATTATCCCCTTCTTCCTAGCTTACAGACGCATGATTTTATTAGAGAAGGCAATGTGTCCTGGTGTAAATATGTTTTTTTGTCTCCTAAAAAGTTAGGGATGGCTATGTGACATAATTCTAACGAGTAGGACCTTAGCAAACGTCTGCAGGGAACTTCAGTGGAACTTTGCTTTCCTGATATTGGTATTCTTTTGCTTTCCAGCCTTCCCATTTTTCCTGCTTATACAGGCGATGTGTTTCTAGCTATTCTGTGACTACAAGGGACAGCCAAGAATATTCCAGAAATTTCAGCTGTTTATCATTCAGCTATTGGACAAATGCCAGCAAATTCCAACTTCCAGGCTTCTTGGCTACATATGAAAAATTAATTTCCTAATTTTTTTATGTTTTAGTTTTTAACATCACTTAGTTGCAACTGAAATAAATTCTTAACTGATAAAAATGCGTAGAAAATGGATAATAGTACAATTCTGAGATCTAGTCCAACCTTAACCTTCGGCCAAAATGAATATCATCAGTCTATGTACACAATGGTAGAAATGCATGCTGAAAAAGACATCACATTTATATGAATAAATAAACAGTCATCACTGAAAGATACTTAGATTAGATCCACTTCCACTTGCTAAGATAGCTTTAAGAATTCATTAATAGAGGGTTTCAGACTCCTAGCAAGAAATGAATAAAGTAGGAGTTCTAATAGATTTTCCATTTTGCCTAATTAGATATGTGGCTTCTTAATATTGATGAAGAATTTGCTTTTTTTTTCTTTTTGGGGGGAGGTGGGTAAAGATCTCATTTCACAGAAATTCATTATCTTCCAGTAAATCAACTGATAGAATTGTTTTGGGTTTTACGTATCTTCAGCAGCATTTCCTTTTGGAGATGGGCAGTCATTAGAGGTTGTTAAACGTAGCATCACAAAATATGTTATATTTTGATCATTGAGCAATAGGCCCTTTCACAGTTGAATGGCTTAATATACAAAAAAGTAAAATATTGTACAGAAATACAGATATTCACAACAAGCATATACACCACAGCCTACAGCAAGCTTAGTTTACAGATTAAGTATCTCCTCAAAGCTTCTCATTCATTCAATGATCCTACTGTTCATTGAAGAATTTCTAGTGAGTGCCCATCATGGAACACCTCATCAATGCAATCAACTGACTTGGATTGATTGTTACAATGGAATGACTAACCTTGCTAGTTACTGACTGATCCCGGAGCCCTAAGAACTTCGAATTCATAAAATATTTCAAACAATATTATAACTTCAAATTAGGCTGCAAAAATTATGAAATATTTTGTTGTTGCTGATCCTGACATTCAAATGTCTTTAAGATATCTGTCCCCATGCAAGCATAAAAATAAAAAAGGAAAAATGTATTTTGATCATTAAGATATTCCAAGTGAAAATAAATCTGAAATAATTATTCAAAGAGTGGTATAAAAGTAATTATAAAAGTTGGTAATTCATAATTATGTTTTTTGGCATTATCATTTTGGTATTACTAAAACCTGTTAGTTTCTTACTTCTCTGGCATATTTTGTTTCAGTTTAAACAGTAATGTGCATCTAAATTTAATATAAGATGAGAGCATTGTGATCACTTAAGACCTCTATTTTATGGAAAACGTGAGTCATTCTGTAGTGGAAAGAATGATACAAACATAGAAGCAAAGTAGAAACAAAACAAAACAAAAGCAAATACAAAGACAGAAAACCTAGGTTAGGATAGCATCAGTTGCTAAAGTTCATACAGCAAAGTATGGGTAATTGATTCTGATTACTCGATAGACTGCTTAATCACATTGATCATGTCTCCTTAGGGCGACTAGGAAAAGACCCTTCTGATTTTCTTATCAGCATATTTCATTCACTAAGCACATAGTTACTAAGTACTTACTAAGTGCTACATACTGTTTTAGATATTGATCTAAATGGTATCAGCTTTCCTTCTGTTTTTTTAGTGTGTGGATGAAACTAAAGAGAGATAAAAGATTGTTGGTTTTAAGGTGTTTCAAGGAATCGCAAATGGCAAACAACATGTACAAATTCTCGCTTAGCAAACAGCATGCTCAGAAAACAGCAAGTAGCCCCGGATAGCTGGAGCATAGACCAGGCGTGTGGAAATATATGGCTGGCCTGTCAATACTCTCCCAACTCCTCCCTCTATCCATACGATATAACAGCTACAGCATCATTCTTATCTGAAGACAGAGGAAACCTTAGAATACTTCTGAGCACAGTCAATTAACCGGTACATAAGATGAAATCTATTTGCCATGTATGACACAGCAAAACGTGTAGAAATGGAAGCTATAAAAAGAAATTGTAACAGGTTAGTAGGGCTTTCTGGTCTCGTTCTGAAATCAATTAGACAGCATAGAAATTTTTATGTTGATTTTTGAAAAGAAAGTAATTATCCTAACTTCCCCTTTTACTATTTTCAATCTCAAATAATGCTGAAATAATTTTTGAAATTTGATAGATAAATCTGCATATAAAGCAAAATCTCTATGCATTGAAATCATTGAAAGGGATGGATTCAAAGAATCAAAGAAATGAATGAAAAGCCTGACATTTTAAAGGTAATTCAGTTTCATTAATTTCAAGTACAAATAGCAACTTGAACACTTAAGCCAAGTGTTACCAAATAGAAGCCCTGCTGACCTGCCTTAATTAATAGAAAAGAATAATTTGTAATTAGCACATTATTATAAGGGAATGAGTGCTCCCACATGAGTTCAAGTGTTTGAAAACAATTTGATTCCTTAAATCCTTTCCCCTATAATCTTGAGTAACTTGCTCAATTGATCTGAGGATTTATTATATAAATTAGTGAGATTTTATTCCAAAAAGAAAAAGGATAGAGAAGTGAGAAGTCAGAACTGTTTGAGGACATGCCTATATGAACAACATACTGTATAATTTGAATTGATAAGTAGACAACTATTTGTTTAAAAAATTCATTAATTTCTAATTAAAAGCAGTCAAACTAATTATCTAGAGATAAATTTTGAGTTCAGCTTGTTCTCGGGAAAAAAGAAAACTGAAGCCAAGCAGAATGAGGTCCTAAACATTTTTTTTATACAATTCCACATGCTTTTAAATAACTCATTTGATCTCTGTATACCTGATAGGAAGAAAGAAAGGGTCACAAAGAGGTTATGATTATGTGCACATGTACACATGATTCCAAACATCTGGATGAAACCTGAAAAATTTAGCCACATAACATATGTATGGAAAATAACTATTTACATAATTTGTTTAGTTTTCATCCAGATGCTTATAATGTTGACACAACCTTATTCTTTGTAGGTGACTCTTTTCTCTTTTGGGTGAATATTTCTGCAGCTTCTGCTCAAATATTTTAATAGGTAAATTGTAAATGTAAAAGATGTAACATATTACACATTTTATATAACTTCAGAGGATTTCATAAAAATATTAGGTAAAATATAGTGGAATAATTTCTAATATCTATACTGAGGGGCAGAAATAACTGCTGTTACTGGCTAGATGTGGTATGTCAGCCTTTTTCTGTACAATTGTGCTGGGAGTATGAGCTGCATAAATATAGGTGAAAAGGCAGGGCATTATCACCATGGTTTAATGTTTTTTTTGAGAAATTTAAATGAACAAAACTGATAATTTTGTAAGGTAAATAGAACAAATGGAAAAAAGTAATTAAGGATTCTGGATAATTATTTCATGAATAATCAATAAAATACTTAATACCTGTAGAATATAGATGATGAGATTAAGTAAACAAATTGGAAAAATATAGAAATCGAATTGATTTTATAGTTTACAAATGTTGTTTTAACCCATTTTGTGAAAATGTATCAAAATATACCTTTGCAATAACTATATCCTTACTTTCAAGTGTCTTTTCCAATATTTTATGTTCATATATACCTAGCCATCACATTTAGGATTTGGATTTTTATGTATTGAGTATCAATTTGTTTTTATCTTAGTAAGGGATGGACTTAGGTTTTTTTTTCAAAGATACTATTATTTATTCCTACAAATCCATAAAAATAAAAATTATTTGTATTTTGCAACTATAGTAAGAAGCAGCAATATTTCATTAAGGAGCAAACGGGGTGAAAAAAACTCAGAGCTTACTTATTAATGAGGTTCAACTTGGAAGAATAAAATAATGTGGAAGTTTATACTAAGGTCCAGGATAATTAATTTGGTTTTAAAAAAATTCAAACAAAAGAAATTATATTAAAATCCACACTTAATATGAAAGTAGATGTAATAAAAGTAACCCTGTTGCTGATAGTGCATGATGTCTTAAATACTTTTACTCTAGATATATTATGGAGTAGATTATGTCCATAACCCTAAAATCTGGGGTTTATATTGTTAATGTTATTTATCCTTTGCCATACTTAGACAGCTCTGGTGTATTCTGAACATCTGAGTTCCTATACATTTTCAGATGGCAATACAACAAAAATTTAAGAAAACCTTTAAGGTAAACAGATGCCCCTAAATTAACTTATTTTAGAAAATTAAATAAACATACTGGTTTATCATGTCAAATTTGATGTCACTTGAACATTTACAATAATGAAACTACTGATTGAATAATGTATAAAATTTACCGACTGAACCAGGATACACTTTTGCTTCAAGTAGAAACTGATCCAATAAACTTCACAGAAGGGATAAAGTAAAACAAAAAAAGCACAATGGTCTTTCTGTGTGCTACTTTCAGCTGTGCCATGCCTGAACAGAGGAAAAGAGTTTCACTCCTGTTGTTTATTGATTTTCTAGATTAAGAATCCCAGTGAGAGAATTGTAACAGACAACCATAAAATTATTTTTGGTGTGCTTATTTGCCTTTCCCTTGCATCTATTTGGCCTGTGCCTGTAGACAATTATGCGTTCTAGCCTAGACTCAGGTGCTAATAATGAAGGACAAATAGAATCATATGTGTAAACTTCCCCTTCTGATGAAAATTTATATTAACTTTCTGCCACTGTAAACAGAACTGCATAGCTCAGCGTCCCTGATGAATTGGTGATGAATTCAGTCATTTATATCCCAGGAATCTGTGCATTTATGGGAAAAGATGAAAACCGTCTGTATTGTGTAACCTTGCACTTTTTGAGTAAGAAAAAGAAAACACCCGCCTGTTTAGTTCATCACTTAAAGTGTGTAAATTTCAGCTCAAATACCAGATTTCTGCCTGATTCTGTCAGTCTCCACTTTGGGGATGTGTGCCAATATAAACAAGCCAAATAGTGAGGAGTGCCGTGTTATCGCTACAACTGTGAACTTATACACTTTCAAGCCATCCATAAAAATTGTTATGAATATCTTTACAATACAACAGAATCTTTGTTATATACTGAAGCTGGGTAGTTTGACAGTTTGGCAGCTCTGTTGGAGAACAAAGTAATTTGTGATAGATAAGAACATGGCTGGTCTTTTTCTGACTAAAAACATTCCATCCTATTTTACAAATGATGCTTCCAAAACACTGTCAGATTTCTTTTTTAAATAAAAATTTCAAAGATAAGCCAGATTAATGAAGGCAAAGATATGGAATATTGATAAAGGAACATAATGTTACATATATATGTATATGTTGCTTTTAAAAATATGTAAAATAAATATCTGAAGAATATTGTATGACAGTCATAATATTCACATGTTCAGATTTTTTTCTAAGTACTTTTGGTTTTGTCCTCTTAATATAAACATATAGGTGAATGCTGGTTTAAAGCCCAACAATTTGCAAGCATACTGGTGGCCTGGAAAACAAAACAAAACAAAGCAAAAAATATAAATCTCAATCCAGAGATTCTTTCTAAAGAGTCCATTAGACATTTGGGAAATACAACTTAAAAGACAAGAAATAGCTGCAAAATTGTTTCCATTTTTTATTAATATTAAACAGTCATGTATATGTAGATATTTTTCATCCTAAGACTGTTAGGTAAATGTGTATTATGAAATCAATTAAGGCATTTTATCAAAATATTGCCATATTTTGACAATATTTTAAGTAATTTAAGTGATTTTTTAAGAAGTAATTAGGGCTTTCACTCCATTTCAACCATAAGAGCAAAGTCAAGATTGCTTTTTACTAAAGTTTGGAAAATATACTTGAGATAAAGCATATTTTATTTTTATTTCCAGTTAAATACACCTGGATATATGGTTTATATTTGAAAAGAAAATGTCTTTAAAGTCGATGTTTCATGATTGCACACCTTTTCATGATACACTTTATCTCGAAGTTGTCTGTGGCTGTTCCTATCACTTCGTGTGCATGACCTTTTAGTAAGCTGAAGAAGATACAGTTATCTTCTCCCTGACATGCAACATCTATCAATCAACATGTTTTCATGTAATTTATTCAAGGCAAATAGCAGCTCCTAAGGCTAGTGAACCACGGCACTATCCCAGTGATTTTGATTAAGAAATGATGTGCACGGCTTAGGTGAGAAATGGAAAATGCAGAGGAGTATTGATAAAGATGTATCAAAAACAATAAAATGGAACCAAAGGACAAAATGAATATTTGAAAACATATATAGGCTCAGCATAACCAACCTTGATATCCTTGCTTAGAATCTATTCTAATAAATTGGGAGGATGTATAATTTGATGAACTTCTAATGATATCAATTTGGTTTACCTTTAGTGTCTGAGGCAACGCATCTGTAGTTCTGTTGGGTTAATTCACATTTTTCTCATTGAATCAAGAATGTAAATTAAGACAAAATGATTCTTTTTCAATTTCATGCTGAAGTAGCTCAACTTAGTGAATGTAATTTCTCCTAACAAGAAAAATTTATCACTGTACAGCTCACTCAGTTACCTCTCCTAGTGAGTTGCGATATGCATTTATGGAATTGAATGGATAAAAAGATTGAAAAATGTGGTAAAAGAATAGGTTCTACTTCAAGAAAAGATAGGCACAATTATATGACTTTTAACAATTCCTCATCTTTATTCTTGCCTTATTCTTGCCTTCTTCACTTATTCCACAATAAGTGTACTATCACATAATACAATTAATTTCTATATGAAAAGATGCATTTTTGTTTGTATTTTTGCTTTGACAATAAACACTCTACACAAGAGGCAGAAAAGCTTGTGTTCTAGTCCTGGTTTTACTACTAAATTGTTATCTGATTTGGGCAAGAAGCTTCCAAGGCCCACTTGTTCTCTTAGTCTCTCAATCCCCTGTACCTCTAAAGGCTCTGTGAATCTGTGTGCTCAATTTAATGGTATTTAATGGCATTAAAAATATTTCTAATGTAAGAAATATAGAAAATTAATTATAAATAATGAACACATAAACTAAAAAGAACGAGCTATATGTATATATGTATACACATAACACATATATAATATTTTTAAAGTAAATAAATAATTTTCAATAGTGATAGACTTCAGGTCTCATAATTTCATTGAAAAAGCACATAGACATTGCCCATTAACAAATCCTTAACCAGTCTAGGCTTCAGTTTCTCATTTTGACTAGAGAATGTTTAAAACATTGAAGTCTAAAATTCTAGATCCCACATTATTCATTAAAAATTGCAGTGACCACTTTTTGAACTCTTCTATTTCTTGGCAAAATTTTGTACAGCTCATTATCTGTTATGAACATATAATTTTGAATGTTGTTTGTTACTTAATTAAGCAATCCTTCAACTTGTCTTTAAAAAGGGGCTTTTCATACATGGCTACTACATTGCACATAATAAGAAAGTATGTTAAAAGTGTAAGAAAAAAAGAGTCAAGAAAAAATGTTTTGGAATATAAAACAGAACAAGTTACACCATGAAGTGTGATACATTTACTACAAGTTAGCTACAGATTTAATGTAGAAGCTAATATGAAGAAAGAATCATAATCAAGTACAAGGTTCATTGCGTAAGATGAAAAGAAATAAGTTGCTTATAAACAGAACTATTCGTGATAGTCAAATTTGAGTTATATTTTCTCCTATGGAACCTTGAGTAGTGAACATTTTAGAAGTTACTGAACAGTATCTCACACAATATTCTTTGATTAGTAAAGTAGTAAGTTTAAAAGGGGTTTCAAATATTATAATGTTCTTAAATAGAGGCTACTGGTAACAAGTCATTTTACATAGAGTCAATATGACCATGGTTGAGCCATGAGACCATCAGCCGGTCTTCTTAATCAGGATTAGATTTTAAAGGATTAGAGGGAATGGCTGGTGTGTGTACCCTGCAGGCAACCCTACAAACACTCTCAGGCAAACTTTTGATAGGTATCGAGCTTCAGTGAGCTGTATCTTGTACTTTTTCTAAGTATTAGTAGCTCACCTCTTCTATGCCAATGTTTCTCCAACTTAAGCAGGCAGCACCTTAGTAAATAAAGCACAGTATGCTGAACTTCATTCCCAGAGTTTCTGATTCAGTTAGTCTTGGAAGGGGCCAAAATTTTGTATTTTATCATCACTATTCTAAATCATCAGTTAAATGCAGATCCATAGACTTTAACAAACAACCTGAGTGTGAATAAAAGCAGTAACATCTTCTGAGGAAAGAGAAATGCCCCAGCAAGGGCAAAGAAAATGAAAACAAAGCCACTCACCCAACAAAATGTCATCCTGACATACAGTGCAAGATAAATGACCTAACAAATTAAATGAGATGATGCTATATCATTGATCATTCCTAACCAGTTAAAAACATGGAGTCTCTGTTAAAGTGCTTGCTTTAGTAGTGAGTAAATATGGAAGGACATTAATTAGATAACTACCTACCGTGATTATTTCTGGTTCCTGATAATTAAAACCATACTGGCCTTATATAGACAGGATCTTACTAATATTCTGCTCCCAGTTACCTGAGTATTGCTTCCAGTAATAGTCCTCATCCAGACTTCTAAGCCCCTTTTGAGTTAATCATTTCCTCTTTTCCACTGCTTGTATTGCACTTAACCAGAATATACTGCAATTTTTTTCCGCAAATATTTTACTTATTAAATTGTTAGCTTTATGAACAAGGTCTGCATATCCCTTTGTATCTCCAGTGCCTGGAATAGGGGATCAATAAATATGAATCAATATGAACTAAATAAAAGGTAAAAATGTTTTTAAGTGGATTAAGTTCCAACTCTTGGGCAGTTCTTCTAAGGGAAGAAACCAAACATAGTAAAATTATATTTGTGTACTTTCTGATGGTTATTTAAAAATGTATAAAAATATATTTGCAGACATTTTTCCCCATTGTTAAAAGCAAAACTAAGTGAAGTCAAATTCAAGAAAGAAAACCTCTATAATAACAACAATGGATTCTGTGATATGATAATAAAGATTTATAGTGAATCATTCTATAAAGCAGAGAAAAAAAATTCAATGAATTTCACATTGATAATAGTTGGTGTCTGAGAAAAGAAAGCTCTGGACTTGGAGACAAGCAGACCAAGGTTCAAATTGATCTGCAGCCATTCAATCTCAGTGGCCTTCATTGTACAGCACTGACCCTTCTTATCTCAATTTCATCATCTACAAATGGAGAAAATAATATTGCCCTCATCTTATTTCAAAGGATTATTGTGAGAATAATATGAGATGATAATGTTAATGTCCTTTGAATGCTACATAATTGTTCCATTATTTGTAGAAGAAAAATACAATTTAAAGTACATGGTCTTAAGCAAAATATATTAATTCCTCTTTGTCACTACTAGGAAACCATCCAATTATAATTTTTTAAAGCCACCTTTATATATTTTCTTAAACATTAGTACTCATTTTTAACTTTTTAAAAGGAATTTTCTCTAATCTTAGAATAAAATATAAATGCAATAGGAAGAATGAAAGCAATTATTGAGCACACAGAATAATTTAGCAACATTCTACTACTATGAGAATGTAACTACTAACATCATTGTCAAAAGATATTTATTTTATGCATTCTAAAATTTATTTATCATCTTTGGACTCATTGTCTGGGGTGGCCATTTGCGTTCTTTGATACACACAATTCTACTACATTATAAACTGCTTTAAGTCAGTATTACTATACTACTTTAAACAACTTTGTACCACCTCAGTACATTCATGGATATGTGTAAAATTGAGTGTAGTTAGAAAATTAAATGAACAAATATTTAATGCATCCATTGAGAAAAACTGCATATTTTAGGACACTAATATAGTGAAACAGTTCAAATCCTTCAAGAGACTTAAAATTTAGGTTGAGTAATACTATAGCTATACCTAAACAGTTGACTCACTATTAAAATATATAAATAACAGTATGAGAAGCAGGGGCGTGGATATAAAACCATTTAATAATAGAGTTCTTCTAATTCACTAACTTCGGGTCCTTAAATCATTTTATGCTTTTCATGAAGTCGTAGGTAGAAATTATGTCAATGTATAACAAATGGAGTAATTTCTTATATATTCACACTCAATTCTGTACTTCTAAATTAACTAGTAATTACTGATCATTATATTTTGTTAATCACTTTCTAAGATCAAAGTTTCCAAATTGTTAGCTATTTTTTTCCTCTCTGCCTTTTTGTGACCCTTACCTGTTAAATATGTTACTTTTTCATGAGATGGGAGTGACAGTGCACAGTTAATGAGATAGAACTGAGAGAAAATGCATTGTATTGGCACAATATAATTTCTACTTTGAGAATTTCATTGTAAAACTCCAACTCATTCAAGTTTTAATGCTTTTCATATAATTTCTTAAAAATTGGGAGAAATCAATTGAGGTATGTACAATCAATATTTGTTCCTATAACAGAAGAAATCTTAGTATTGTGTTAGTAGCAGATGCTGCCACATATATAGTTCTTTATGATAAACAGAAGTTATTATTTTTTATTTTATAACTATAAAAATATCTTAAAACAATTATTTTGATTATCCCAAACTAATAACTATTGATGGGGTAACTGCCATACTATATGGGATGACTTTAATCAAATTCTCTTTAAAAGTAAATCAATAGGTAGTGCAAGGGTGGCTCAGGGTTAGAGTTCTCACTTGTCATGCTGGAGACCCGGGGTTCAGTTCCCAGAGACCACACATAAAAAAAAAAAAAAAAAAAAAACCTAAATCAATAAAAGCTTATTTATTTTGCAAAATGCTTTCACTAATTTTGGTATTCAACTCTATTAGCACACTTTACGCTAAAGGGAGTGTTTTGCCAGAAAAGCACATAAGATTTAGGCTATCCAAATAAGTTTCTAAACCTGCTCTGTGATGTTTAATTAACCGAAGTAAAAACATACATATGTATTTTAGCCAATGTTCTATTTGATTTTAACAAAGAGAACATTTACTATCTAATAAATACAGTATTTATCCCCAAACCCCAAATAACTGATTACTTAGTTCATCAAAAACAACCGCTCTATAGAAAATAAAAATGTACAAAAGTTCTGAAAGTCTGTGCCAATAAAAAGGGAAATTCATTGGCTGAGAAAAACATTATAGCAGTTACTATGGCACTTGAAATTCCTCTGAAAATATTAAATATTAGTGAAAACAATATTTTAATGAAACTATTGTAATTTTATTTATTTATTTATTTATTTATTTATTTATTTATTTATTTATTTATTTATTTATTTTTAGGATCTTGCAATGAAGCGTATCTTGAACTAGCCTGGGCTTTAAGAGCCATAGGGGATATGCAAACATCTGGCCCCACATGCTGGCCTGGAGACCACCAATGCATTCTATCGCACCTCAAGTTTCAACTTTGATCAAGTATTCATAAAAGCTCTAGGCTTTTAGATTTTACATTTTCGTATGTGTGGTAAGGAGTAAAATAAGAAATGAAAACTTTCATGCCCCCTTTTGTAGTAGATATGATGAGATAGCTGTGGTTGATTGTGAACATAACGCTACATTCTCACAAAAAAACTCCACGAGGACAGTGTATATTTGCTACATTACCATAAAACAATGCCACCTGTCATTATTAGAATGAGAGGGTGACTGTTTCAAAAATGTAAACAGTGAAAACTAAAGGAAAAAAACTTGAGTCTTTTTATTGCAGAGATGAAAAACAAGCAAAACATAATCCTAAATGTTATTGTTTTATAGAAGTATAGAAACATGCCTGTCAAATTTTTGCTAGGCTGTATGATATAAATAGAGATAGAGATAAGTTTCAGTATTATGAATCTTTGTTAACAGGGAATGTTAGATCAGTTTTAATTTTCAAAAATATTCCTGAATTTATAACCTTATTAATTTCATAGAAACTATTCTGACTGAGGAGCAAGGATATCATCTGTTGAATTTTCAGATTTCTGATACTCTGTAATAGGTGGATTTTTGTTGTAATTTTTGTTCTAGTGCTTACAATGGTCTGAGAAAAACTATGCAAAATACTTTGGTTTTTGATACGTATTTCATAGTATCTTGGATGCTGGCAAGGGATAAAAAAAGAAATATTGCTTCAATCTTATCATAGAGTAACTTAAAGTGCATAAAATTGTGGTGTACTGAGTTGCAACCTAGGGGTAATTTCAAGAAAATTTCTTCTCAAAGTGTTTTATGAGCACTCTAAGTATGCAATTCTTTGATTTTTTTTAAAAATGGAATACTGCCTTGTATTACTTTGAGCAAAATGCACTTAAACCGAGTTAGTTATTGCAATTCAAAGTGATAAAACCATGTACATCTACAGACATTTTAAAAATTTGGTAAGAATTTGTCCCCAATGCCCTAGAAACAATTCTCTAGTACTTTAGAATTATGTTAATCTAAAAAAAAAATCCTAATTCTGTCACCGTAGAAAGAAGGACTGGTAATATCAATATAATTATAGAACAGGTTTCGGTGAGACACCTGTTTCGATGAGGCAAATAATAATCTTTGATTCTAAGAAACTAATTTCTTCTCATGGTAAGAAAAGTCAAGTTCTTATGATATCTATTCCCTGACACAAAGAATGTGGACAGCATCCAGAGTGGAGGGTCACAAATCCATTTTGAAGGATCGCATTCTGCTTGTAAACTACCTCAGGGTTTTTGATAAAAAAAATCCATTTTTCATCTTAAACCTCCACCTGCTGAATACTGCAGCTGGAACTGAGAGTTTATTACCTATGTCTTTCTGGGCTTAGGGCACGTGAAAACTGCAAGGTACCTCTTTACTCTGTACTAGTTCCATTCTTGACACTATATAGTAGTGGTCTCCAGCTCTAAGAAGGGAAGAAGAGTAGGAAATCATGCAAATAAAAGAGAGAGAAAGACTTAATAAAGAGTAGGACAGCGGAACTATGGAATTAGAGGGTCTAATAAAAAGTAAGATAAATTTATTGCTTCCTATGGCTAACTCAAATACCCGTATAGAGGTGAATAGAATATCTGCAAGTTGCATGGAAGTCTTTTTATTTTATTTCCAGTTTGTTTTAAATAAATAGCCATGATTATAGTCTGTTTTCTATAGACCAATTTTTATAATTGGTGTGAATGTGATCATCCCTCAATCACTTTGGAAGAAAGTTGAAAAGGAATTATTTTTTTTCCTTCAAAATTTAACCTGAGTCAAATGAAAAGATACACTTAAAACTTATAGTGTGATAATAGCTGTGTGTAAAGCAGAGATAGATTTAATGCTTTAAAAGTTTTCAATTTCTAAAAACAAGATTGATTATTATTTGAAAAGTGCCTAAAATATCACTGACAAAACTATTTGAGACAGTTATAGCATCTGTTTTTACAGGTGGAGTTGCCTAATAAAATCTTGGCACACAGTGGTTTTTAGTCTTTATTTTTTTCTATCAATCTTTCAAAAGTGTTCATATTTCATAGTATTGTTTTCTTAAGCCTCCAAGTTTGTGAGCTCATTAACAGGAAGTACAGTGGGCCTTCCAGAAGTTACTTGATAATATAGCTTTGGAAGTTATAAAGTGGTTGTAAAAGAGGTTGAATGAACACAGAATTTAAATGCTAGGTAGATCAAGGAATTCTCTTAATTTCATTGTAATCTAGACCACAGACAGAGTTTAAGCTTCAGATTCCAATCTTTTCATTAATCTAATAAATTGAGGTAAATTTTTTCATTTATTTTTTAACTTTTAACACAGTTATAGCTTAACCCTTTTCTGATTGACAAATGCAGTTTTCCAGAGAGCAAAAGTGAGCCTGAAGATTAATATTCTGAATAAAGCTGAAAGTTAAAATCTGTCTGAGATGTGTAGTTACTTCTAATTCCATGGTTTATAGGAATCACATAACCTCCCAAATCCTGAGTTTTTAAGAGTTAAATCTGCACACATGAAGTGTCATTCTATTTAATATGCATTATTTTTCACTGGTTAAAGTATACCAACAGAAAGTACATGTGGTCTGTCTTTATAAATGTTTTCTTTTGTAGCGGTTTAGAGCTGTGCACAACAGAAAAATATGTCCTTAATCTTAATCCATTCCTGTGGGTGTGAATACTGTAAAGTAGGACCTTGTGAAGAGGTAACTTCAGTTAGTTAAGGTGTGGCCCAGCCCAATCAAGATGGGTCTTAATTCAATTACCGGAAATCTGTATACATAGAATGAAATTCAGAGAGAGAGAGTGAAAACCAGGAGGAAGCAGCCAGAAGCTGAAAGTAAAATGAACTGTGAAGAAAAGAAAGAAGCCAGGAGAGGCCATCATGTACCCTGCTACGTGACAGAAAACCCAAGGAGCAAGGATTACTGGCAGTCAGCCCCAGATCAATACCTCTTCTGTAAGAAGGCATCGCCTTGGTGACACCAGGATTTTGGCCTCTCCTAGCCTCAAAACCATAAATCAGTAAATTCCCATTGTTTAAGCATGATATTTGTTTAATCACTCAGGAAATTAAAATACCTCCCCCAATTGGACACTTTCTATAAAATGTATTTAATCTAAAATATGTTTTGATTATTGTGCTGGTTTGAAATAATGTATGTACCCTAGAAAAGCCATGTTTTAATCCTAATCCTATTTTGTAAAGCCACCATTTCTTCTAATCCCTATTCAGTATTGAATATTTGAAACTGTAATCACATCAACTCCCTGGAAATGTGATCTAATCAAGAGTGGTTGTTAAACTGGACTAGCTGGAGGTGTGTCTCCACCCATTTGGGTGAGTCTTGATTAGTTTCTGAAGTCCTATAAACGAGGAAACATTTTGGAGAATAAAAGAGATTCAGAGAGAGCAGAGCAGAGTGACATAGCCACGAGAAGCAGAGTCCACCAGCCAGTGACCTTTGGAGATGGAGAAGGAACATGCCTTCCAGGGAGCGTCATGAAACAGGAAGCCAGGAGAAGAAGCTAGCAGATGATGCCATGCCGTTACCATGTGTCCTTCCAGATGAGAGAGGAACCCTGACCATGTTCACCATGTGCCTTTCCAGATAAAAGAGAAACTGACTGTGTTCGCATGTGCCCTTCCACTTGAGAAAGAAACCCTGAACTTCATCGGCCTTCTTGAACCAAGGTATCTTTCCCTGGATGCCTTAGATTGGACATTTCTATAGACTTGCTTTAATTGGTACATTTTCCCAGCCTTAGAACTGTAAACTATCAACATATTAAGTTCCCTTTTTTAAAAGCCATTCTGTTTCTGGTATATTGCATTCCGGCAGCTAGAAAACTAGAACAATTATTGACACTGTATTGTAGTCTCACAACGAAGGCCATACTTATTTCACTTTCATCTTCAGATGAGACAACTAAATATTAGAAGGATACCAAAGATATGAGTGGAATTCTAACTCATATTCCAAGTCTCAAACACTTGCTAGTCCCTCTTGTCAACGTTCAGTAGGTTACCT
Source organism: Tamandua tetradactyla (assembly GCF_023851605.1). NCBI lineage: Eukaryota > Metazoa > Chordata > Mammalia > Pilosa > Myrmecophagidae > Tamandua > Tamandua tetradactyla. The sequence continues at coordinate 153,880,438 of NC_135327.1, read as the reverse complement.
AGTATTTTTATTAACAGATTTGTGCCAGAGAGAAGAATGATGCATATAAAAGGAGATGGGCAGTAGGTATGGAGCAGGTGCTGGACTACTGTAAAAAGGAATACTTGAGTGAGCTAAATTGAATAATGTGTACAAGATTTATTTTTAATAGATCAGAAGATGTATGGTATAGAAGAACTTTATTCAGAATTTTTAATAAAATTAAAGCTTTTTCTTTTATAAAAATGAAAATTCTGAAATATAATGAATGATATTTTCCATATTTACATATCAAATATTTTTTAATAGTTTATACATTAAATGAACAAATGTGATGCACAAATGAAGCAAGGGTCTGGGAAAAATGAGGTATAAAAATCGAATAGCTAACAATGGGGACTCCACTTAATGATGAACTGCTAGTTTTCAATAGTGTGAAATCTGAAATTTAGTATCTTGTCCATTTTCATCACTATATTCACAACTCCTCCTGATAAACAAAATAATATATATTAAAGTACATTTTAATATTTGACTCCAGAAATTGTATTAGGAAATTCTAAGAGCAAATTAGGCAAGAAAGCTAATACTGATGGAGAGACATTTTCTGCTACTAAAAAACAAAGTACTTTATTCTACAAATTCCTACTTCAATTATTAAGGAACTACTCGCATGTACATTCCATGATGAAGTTGTTCATTCACTATTCCTGGGAAATTTTTTTCTCTCCATTAACTGTATTCCTGCTGTACTTTGCTCTTAAGTCTGAAACAGTATTCACTACCCTGCATGGTAATGCATATATCTATTTCTCTTTGTCAGCTACTATTCTATGAGCTTCTTTAGGGAAGGGACCATATGGTTCCTGACCCATGCAAGAACTCATTACTGAGCACCTTTTAAGTGCTGCACATTGTTGCACGTGCTAGGATACAGCTATGAGCAAAACAGCAGTGCCTCTAGCTCACATAGCACATAAAAAACAATATTTACTACCACCAGTAATATATATTCATATATAATGAATGTATACAAATAAAAAACAATACATATAAAACATATAAAATAAATATTTAAATATATTATATAATAAATAGAATTTTGTGTATAAAATTATACATAATATATTAAATATATTTATATAACCTATAAATAGTATATAAAATATATATTTAATAGTTTTTACTGGTCATAGTGGTACTATACAATAATAATAATAAATTACCATTTTTTAGTAGCTATTATGTATTAGGGTGTGTACAAGTACTTACATAATATAACAGGTATTAGAAATATTTTTTATATATGGTTATGAAATAGGTACTTACTGTAGATTAAACCATAGAAAATTGTTGCTATCCAACTGTTTTAGACCTACAAAATGGCAGTTTCATGTGATTTGACTTAATAAGTGTCAAATGTGTGCTTAATCCTTTACACAATATCAGTGGTAGTGATAGCAGCAGCACTAGCTCACGTGTTGTAGTGGTAGTACTAAGGAAGCTGAGTTTTGAGTTTAGTAAAGGTCAGAGGCTCTGAAGTTACACCATCACAATCTGTATTATGACTACACCAATTATTAACTGTGTGAACTTGGGCAATTTATTTAAATCTCTAGTCTCAGTATACATTTCTGTAAATCGGGAATAATAATAATTGTATTCATCTCAAAGGGTTTGTGCGAGGATTAAATAAGTCAGTAAGGTGCTTAGAAAAGTACCAGAAAAATAGTAATTGCTCAATAAGTATTAGATAGTCTGTTCTTCCTCCTCATACTCCTCCTCATTGTTATTATAATTATTATTAGTTTCATCAGCATTACACAGCAAGGAGGTGGGTTGTCCAGATTTGAACTTAATTCTTGGTGATGCCAAAATTCTCAGATTTAAACATTTACACTAAAATGCCTTGCTAAGCACTGAGATTACATGTTTGTTAAAATTTTGTAAATATGTTTATCTGTCTCATCCATTGATATTTTAAAGCTATTTTTGAAAAAGTGTTTTAATAAGAAAAATGTTATTTTAAAAGAAATTTAACCTTTAAATCTTTGTGTAAAATGATATTTCAAATCCTCTATCATGATGAATGTTCTCAGTATTTCAAATTCTATCATCAGTGTTTTATAAAATATAACAATATTAAGTTTTGTCATTGCAATTATTCAGGTTGAGCATTAGACTTATATGAGTTACTTTAAACCACATGAAAGTTTCAGGTAATTTTATAAATAAAAACATACATCTAAAAATGTATTTTTAGGAAAATTCAGTGTTGATCTTTTGAAGAGATTAATTAGACTGGCCATAAGTTATTTTGAGTTAAAGTAATGGTTTTGCTTTGAAGTTTTAAAATTCAGAATCTGGGGAAAAACAAATATATTTTATAATATTTAGAAAGTTTAACACAAACTAATAATATTGCATGATTTTCAATAGTATATAAGTTCACATATTTTAAAGACATTTTTACTAAGTAAATATTACTCATTTCTCTTCATAAAACTTAGATATTTATTTGAATCCAGAGTGCATAATAATTTAACTTTGGCAATATTTCAACCAATACCCATTATAATCAAATGGAGAATTCTGTACAATTTAATAATCCAAATTCATTCTCTATAGCTAACTTTCTTGCTATTTAAAATGCTCAATGATTTTGATTAATATCTCTTTAATATAACTTGTGATATCTAAAATACACTTTCTGAAGTCACAGAATATTATTATGGGTGGATGGGCATTGGATGATGATGGCAGTACAAAGAGTTTGCCAGATTCAATTTGGGATGTGATATCTTAGCAAAAATGAACATTAAAAGATAAAGATACTCTATACTAATTTTACATTAAATCATCATTTTATTTCCAAAAATGTCAATTATCTATGTCATGTTTTTTTGTAACTGTGAAAGAAATTAAAAAAAAATTTTTTTGTGTGTAGGCAGGCACTGGGAATTGAACCCGGGTCTCCAGCATGGCAGGCAAGAACTCTGTCTGTTGAGCCACCATGGCCCAATTTCTTTATCTTCACAGAGTTGTTAATGTACTATAGTTCACTGACATCAAGAAGATTTTGATTAGTTCCTAGTCAACCCTATTAGTGAGCCCTTTTTATAGAGCATACTGGCTATTTGAGCACTGGATAAGATTTCAAAATTAATTATATCAGTGTTATTAATTTAATAGAATGTTAAATGTTCGTTAGCCTACTATTTTATAGTAGAACCTGAGCTTGGAAAATATATTCAAAACTTCAAAAGTCAAAATAGGCAAATACCACCACACAAATAGTCCAGTAGTTTTAATAGAACACAGTGAGATTAGCATAGGATTTTAATCTATATTTAAGGATGCATTGCAATTAAAAAGATACAAAATCAGCACCTTTTGTACAGTTTATCAAAATTACTTGAAAATACACTTTTGAAAATGGTGTATTTCAAAGAAATGTGTTTCCCACGAATTATGAAATAGTGTAAGGAATATGAACTTTTATGATATTAAGAAAGATAGTTGTTTTATTTCAATGTGATTTATATTCCTAAATTGCAAATTACATTTAAAGCTTAATTGTGTAAGAATTTAAAAGGCTCCCATGTCTCAGATATAGTCATGGAAGAAGTAGACCAGTAAATTCAACTTTAATTATAATAGGGAGAGGATGCTCCAGGACTGTTTTATTTTTTTTTTTAATGCACATCTAATTCAATTACATTAAAATGTCCCATTTACTATTTTCATTTATTATATCCTAATTACACATTGCTCCATTAATTTAGAAAGTATTTATTGAACAACTACTATGTTATCAGCACATGTTAAGCAGTCTTGAAACATGTTCTATGATATCAAAGAGAGTTATATAGTTTGTTAAGGAGGCAGCACTAAATGGTTTTTAAATAGGCAGGATCATTAAGTGCCAAATGCATGGTAGCAATATGAAATATCAGGAAAGACTGAGAAGGGAAGATTGTTAGTCAGGTGAAGTGGTCAAGATTCATAGAAATTATGAGTATTGAGTTGGGATATATGCATGGCGGTAAAGAGAGAACATCCCATATTGAAGGCCCTCATGTTCAAACATCCTGAGGCAAGTTTTATTTCAGAGAAAGTAGGTAGAATTAAAAAAATATATTAAAATGTTTAGAATTCATCTCTCTGTTTATATACAGATATGTTGGAGCCTTTGACATTTTGAGAAGGTTTTTCATATTATGAAATTAATAGTGTAGTATGATTCAGGAGCTATAAGGATTGAAAAGAGCAAATAAAATAGACTGGAAATGATACTGCTGGAAGTGTGTTCATCCAGGAGAAAGTCTAGCAGGGAAGATAATGGAGTAGGGAGTTCAGGATTCAGTCCTTCCACCCAAAAGTCTGTTGAATAGACAGGAAGCGTCTGAGACCACTGTTCTGGAGTTCCAGAGGTCAGAAGAACAATGCAAAGCGTCCAGCGAAAAGTGGAGTCCAGTCCCCAGCTTACTGGAGTCAGAAAGGGACATAAAAATCCTTTTCCCCAAGATCAAGGGTGGGCATGGCCAATCACTGATAGGCTATTGATTAGTGAAGTTGAACTACTGGGTTCCGGCTCTGAGCTACTATTTCAACTTGCCCAGAACAAAGTCATTATTTCAATCCCACCACAGACAGGGGCTGATGCAGTGGAAACTTGAAGACGCAGTGCTTCCCTTAGGGCTGTAGGGAATAGTAAGCTAAAGGGCAGTATTAGCTTGGCAGGCCAGGAAAGCACAGCTTTGGGAAACTGTCACAGAGGCTTTTGACATCCTTCCTGATACTCTCCCAGGACACTTTGGAAATGGTCTGCACCCATACATGGGTTCCTGGACTTGTTTTGACCAAGAAATACTGACTTGGGAAAGTCTCCAGGTGAACCTTCTCCCAGAATTTACCTTCTAGGCAAAAGCAGCTAGAGACAATGAAAGGAGTATTAAAACAAAACAAAACAAACAACTAAACAAAAAACTATAGCAGCAAAACAAAAAGAAACAGATCAAATCAAGATTCCCAGAGAAGGAACAGAGAAAAAAGGAAGCTTTCTCCTGGAGGTGAAACAATTGCACAAAAAGTACAAGCTTAAAAATTGTACTGCATATCCAGGGCAAGAAATAGATGAAGAACTGAAAAAATCTGACCAGTTAAGCACAGGCTATTCTAAAGATCTAGAATAAGTAGAACAATGTGTCAAAGAAAAGCCTTAACACAAAGCCAATTATCAATAAAACCCGAGGTAAGAGAAAGAAATTGACCTTCAGAATAAACTCTTAAAGATAATCAGATGGCTAGACATCAACAAAAAATTATAAGCCATACCAAGAAACAGGAAGATATTGCCCAGTCAATGGAACAATTTTGAACCTCAGAAAAGACACAGAATTTGAAACAACTAAAATTCAAAGATGTTTAAACAAATCTCTTAAATCAAGTCAGGGAGATGAAGGAAAATATGCATAAGAATAAAAAGGATATGAAGAAGAAGCTGAAAGCATAAGGAAGATTTTGAAAGTATGAAAAGAAACATAACAGAAATGATGGGGATGAACGGCACCACAAAAGGGATTAAAATTACACTAGAGGCATGCAACAGTAGATTTGAACAGGAAAGAAATAATCAGCAAATAGATGACAAGACAATCCAAATCTTAAAGACAGAATAACAGATGGAGAAAAGAGAGGAAAATATTGAGCAGAGACTCAGGAATTTGAATGACGACACGGAGGCACAAACAAATGCATCAGGGTGTCCCAGAAGAAGGAGAGAAGGGAAAAGTGGCAGAAAGAACACGTGAGGAAATCATGGCCACAAATTTCCCACCTCTTATAAAAGATATAAATATACATGTCCAAGAAGAACAAGTGACTCTAAACAGAATAAATCCTAATAGACCTTCTTTGAGGCACATGCTAATCAGAATTTTAAATGCTAAACATAAGCAGAGAATTCTAAAAGCAGTGAGAGCAAAGAAACCATCACATAGAAGGGCTCTGCAATAAGACTAAATGACAACTTCTCATCAGAAACCAAGGGGGCAAGAAGGCACGTTGTATGAAATATATAAGATACCGACAGCCCAAAATTCTTTATCCAACAAAATTGTTCTTCAAAAATGAGGGAGCATTTAAAATATTCTCAAACAGAAGCTTGAATGTTAATGGGTTATACTCCCAATCAAAAAACTCAAATTGGCAGAATGGATACAAAACTATGATTCAACTACCTGCTATTTACAAGACTCACCTTAGAACCAGAGACACAAATAAGTTGAAAGCAAAATGTTGGAAAAATATTCCTTGCAGATAGTAACCAAGAAAGATTTGGTGTAGCAATAAAATGTCGGACAAAAGAGACTTTAAATGCAAAACTGTTATAGGAGACAAAGAAGGACACTATATTTTAATAAAAGTGACAATCCATCAAGAAGAAATAGCAATCATAAATATGGTTGTACCTAACCATATGGCCCCAAATTACATGAGGCAAACACTGGCAAAACTGAAGGGTGAAATAAATATCTCTACACGATAGTTGCAGACTTCAATACAACATTCTCATCAATAGATAGAACATCTAGACATGGGATAAATAATGAAGCAGAGAACATGAATAATATGATAAAAAACAAAGTAGACCTAACAGACATATAACAAACACTGCACCCCAAAACAGCAGGATATATATTCCTCTCAAGTGTGCATGGATCATTCCCCAGGATAGACCATGTCACGAAAGGAGTCTCAATAAATTTTAAAAGATTGAAATTATTCAAAGTACTTTCTCTGACCGTAATGGAATGAAGCTGGAAATCAATAACAGATGGAGAACTGGAGAATTCATAAATACTCAGAAGTTAAACAACACACTGCTAAACAATTAGTGGGTCAAAGAAGAAATTGCAAGAAAATAGTAAATATATTGAGACAAATAAAAACAAGAACACAACATATTAAAACTTGCAGGATGCAGCAAAGACAGTGGTAAGAGGGAAATTTTACCCTTTAGCTTACTTACATTACAAAAGATGAAAGAATTAAAATCAAAGACCTAACTGTACCTTTGGAGGAAGTAGGAAAAGAAGAGGAAACTAATAACAAAGAAAGCAGAAAGATATAAATAACAAAGATTAAGGCAGAAATAAATTAAATTGAGAAAAAATAACAGAATTAACAAAACCAAAAGTTCTTTCTTTGAGATGGTCAATAAAATTGACAACCTTTGGTTAGACTTACAAAGAAAAAAATAGAGAAGATGTAAATAAATACAATCAGAAATGAGATGGGGACATCACTACTGACCCCAGAAAAATAAAAAGAGGATACTATGAACAACCGTATGCCAACAAATTAGACAACTGTGATGAAAAGGACACATTCTTAGAAACATGAACAACTTAGACTCTAGAAGAAATAGAAGACTTCAAAAGACCAATTACAAGACATTGAATCAGTCATCAAGAAGCTTCCAATAATGAAAAGACCAGAACCAGATGGCTTTACATGTGAATTCTACCAATCATTCCAAGAGTTAATGCCAATCCCGCTCTAACATTTCCAAAAAATTGGAGAGGAAGGAGCACTGTTTAACTCATTCTCTGAGGCCAACATCACCCTATAATCAAAGCCAGATAAAGATACTACAAGAAAAGAAAATTATAGACCAATTTCTTTTATGAAGATAGGTACAAAAACCCTCAACAAAATACTGGCAATCAAATCTAATAGCATATTAAAAAAAGTATATACCATGATCAAATGGGTTTTATCTCAGGTTTGCGAGGGTGGTTCAATACAAGAAAATCGATTGGTGTAATACACCACAATAAAAAATGAAACTGAAAAACCACATGATCACCTTAACTGACACAGAAAAGGCGTTTGACAAAATCCAGCATCTTTTCTTGATAAAACATTAAAAAAAACAGGATTAGGAGGATATTTCCTCAAGACCATAAAGGATATATATGAAAAAGCCAGAGCTAACTTTGTACTTGATGGTGAAAGACTGAAAGCGTTCCCTCTAAGATCTGGAACGAGACAAGGATGCCTACTGTCACCACTGGTAGTCAACATTCTCCTAGAAAGTTATAGTCAGAGCAATTCGGAAAGAAAAAGAAGTAAAAGGTATACAAATTGGAATGGAAAAAGTATAACATTTTTTGCTAGTGACATGATCCTCTATATAGAAAGTCCCCCCCAAAAAAACATACAACAAAGCTACTACAGATAATAAATGAGTTCAGCAAAGTGGTGGAACAAAAGATCAAAAAGCAAAAAAAAAAAAAAAGGATAGTTTCTATATACTAATAATCACCAATTCAAGAACAAAATAACAAAAATTCCATTTACAAAATAGCAACTAAAAGAATCAAATATCTAGGAATAACTTTAACCAATTCTATAAAGGACCTACACAGAGAAAACTATAAGATATTGCTAAAATAAATCAAAGAAGTCCTATATAAATGGAAGGACATTCTGTGTTCATGGATTGGAAAACTAAATACCATTAAGATGTCAATTATATTCAAATTAGTTTACAGATTCAATGCAATCCCAATCAGAATTTTAACACTCTACTCTGCAGAACTGTAAAAACAAATTATCAAATGTGTTTGGAAGAGTAAGGGGCTCTGAAAAGCCAAAACAATTTGATAAAGAAGAATAACTTTGTAGGACTCTCACTTCCTGACTTTAAAGTATATTATAAGCAACAGTGGTCAAAACAGCATGGTTTTCACATAAGGATAGATATATTGACCAATGGAATTGAACTGAGAGTTCAGATATAGATCCCTACATCTATGGCCAACTGACTTTTTTCTTCACTCAAGAAATTACATAAAGTAACAATTAATAACAATATACTGTTGAATTTGTAACATATAGATCTAATATATATGTTAATAGTACAAAAAAGGAGAAGAAGGGAAAAAGCAATAAAGGGGTTATATTTCTCTATATATCTAATAGATTTAAAAAAATTTATTGTGAAAATAATAGGTTTTTCCTTCTAGCTGCTCTAAGACACTAGAGACTAAAAGAAATATCAATATAATGATTCAACAATCATACTCATTTGTTAAACCCTACCTTCTCTGTATAACTCCACCATCAACTTTGATCTTTCCCCCACACTTCAGGGGTATTTGGACTATGCCCATTCTAACTTTTTCACATTGGAAGCGGCTATCAATAATAAGGGATGGGGGATGGAACTAGTTGATGTTCTGGTGAGGCTGGCTCCCTACCTTTCAGAACTTTTCTGGTCCAGGGATTCATGGAGGTTGTAGGTTTTCGGAAACTTACCCTAATACATTTGTAGAATCTTATATAATGCCCTAGGTATTCTTTAGGATTGGCAGAAATGGTTTTGGTTGGGGTTTGGCAAGTTACGATAGGTAGCAATGTCTAACTGAAGTTTACAATAGAGTGACCTCCAGAGTAGCCTCTTGACTCTATTTGAACCCTCTCAGCTAATGATACCTTATTTGTTACACTTCTTTTCACCTTTTTGGTCAGGATAGCATTGTTGATCCCATGGTGCCAAGGCCAGGCACATCCTTGGGAGTCATTTCCCACACCGCCAGGGAGAATTTCACCCTGGATGTCATGTCCTACATAGGGGGGAGGGTAATGGTTTCACTTGCAGAGTTGGGCTTAGAGAGAGAGGCCACACCTGAGCAACAAAAGAGGTCCACTGGAAGTAACTCTTAGGCATACTACAGGTAGGCTAAGCTTCTCTGCTACAAAGGTAAGCTTCACAAGAGCAGCCTCAAGATCCTTGGGTGCCCCTAATGTTTGACACAGTATCAGGAGTTTCCCCTGTGGTAAAGTTTAGTAGTTCCATAATTTTTCTCCCATCCTTCAAGGGACTTTGCCAAAACTTTTTGATTATCTGCTTCTGGCCAACTGATTTACCAAGGCTGCCAATCTATTAAACTGGGAAAGAATAATCTCTTCAAAATATCTTGTGGGGAGAACCAGATACCACAGTGCAAAAGATTGAAAAAGAACCCTATCTCACATCCTATACAAAAATTAACTCAAAATGAATCAAAGCCCTAAATATAAGAATGAGGACTATAAAACTCCTGGAAGAAAATGTAGGGAAGCATCTTCAAGATCATGCAATAGGCAATGTTATCTTAGAATTTATACTCAAAGCACAAGCAATGAAAGAAAGTATAGATATATGGACCTTCTCGAAATTAAACATTTTTGCACTTCAAAAGACTTTGTCAAGAAAGTGAAAAGATTATCTACGCAATAGGAGAAAATATTTTGAAACCGCATATCTGATAAGGGTTTAATATCAAGAATATATAAAGAAATGCTAGAACTCAACCATAAAAGACAAAAAATAAAAAGTCCTGAACAAATGTTTCTCCAAAGAGGATACAAATGGCTAAAAGGCACATGAAAATATGCTCAAACATCACTAGCTATAGGGAATTGCAAATCAAAAACACAATGAAATACCATTTCACACTGATTAGAATGGCCACTATTAAAAAAATAGAAAACTACGCATGTTGAAGAGGATGTGGAGAAATAGGAACACTCATTCATTACCGGTGGAAATATAAAATGGTGCAGCCACTGTAGAAGACAGTTTGACAGGTCCTCAAGAAGCTAAATGTAGAATTACCATATGATTAAGCAATCTCCCTTCTGGGTAAACACCCAGAAGAATTGATAGCAGGGACAAAGATTATTTGCACACCAATGTTCATAGTGGCCTTATTCACACTTGACGAAAGATGGAAGCAACCCAACTGTCCATCAACTGCTCAATGGGTATACAAAATGTGGTATATACATATAGTGGATATTATTCAGCCTTAAAAACAAACGATGCCCTGATGTATGTGACATCATGGATGAACCTTGAAGACATTTTGTTGAGTGAAATAAGCCAGACACAAAAAGACAAGTATTGTATGATCCCACTGTTTTGAACTAATTATAATAAGCAAACTAGTATTAGAATCCAGAATATAGGTTACCAGGAGATAGACTGGGGTCAGAGAATCAAGAGTTGATGCTTAACTTGCACAGAATTTCTGTTTAGGATGATAGTGAAGGTTTGGAAATGGATGGTGGTGATGGTAGCACATGATTGTGATTATAATCAATAGCACTAAAATATGTGGGTGAATGTGGTTAAAAGGGGAAACTTTATTTTATATGTATTGCTAGAATATAAATTAAAGATGAAACATGGGACTGTAAACACGGGAACCCTATTATATGCAATGGACTATGAGTCATTAGTATCAGAAAGTTCTTTCATTAATTATAATAAATTTATTTTAATAAAATACAGTAATAATAAGGTGGTATATTGGGAAAAATACACCTAATGTAAATAATGGATGATAGAAAGGATTAACTTAATAATTTTTCAGCAATTGTAACAAATATAGCTAGTGTTAAAAAATAGTACAATTTAGGGGGTGCAGGGGAAGTTCAGCAGTAGAATGCTTGCCTGCCATGAGGGAGACCTGGGTTCGATTCCCAGCCCATGCATCCCTGCCCCCCAAAAAAAGTACAATTATTTTAAAAAGTGCTATCATCAATTGTAACAAATGTTCTACACCAACGCAATATGTTGGTGGCGGGGAGCTGTTTGGAAGTCCTGTGTTTTATGCATGATTGTTTTGTAATGTCACAACTTCTTCAGTAAGGCACACACATACAGAGATGAGACTGGAAACCTGGAGAACAGTTGTACAATAATTCAGAGTTGAGGGAATGAAGAGTGTGGCAGTGAAAATAGAAAAGAAAGGTGGAAGGAAAGACAATTCTGATAGAAAATCTAGCCTGGTGATGTTTATATAAGGAGATGGGGTGAGAGAGAAATAAATGTTGATTTAATGCAAGCCTGATTGATCAGGAAAACATGTGAGTGATAGGTAAAGAAAAACAGAAACTGATTTTGGGAGGAAGATGGATTATGCACAAAGTTTCCATCTCTTCCATGGAAAGTGGCTTGTATCATTAAGAACCCTGATCTCAGCAGTCTATCAGGTAAATCTTATACAGTAGCAACAGGGCACATTTTACAAGATCATGAGTAGGGGCTAAGAGACTTTGTAAAGTAATTTCAGTTTAGAAATTTTAAGACCTTCTATTACAAATGTTACAAGTATTATGTGTGAAAGGCAACATTAAACCACATCTTACAATGCTTTGCCTATGATAGCTCATTAGCTAATAAACAGCCAAGTAAATTTGATTGTTTTACTTTACTTCTCTTAACTCTTCTTTCATAAAATGTTTTAACTTAATATAAAAATTGATCATGTGTGTTGGTGTAGTGTAAACAAAGAACAAAATATTTATATCCAAATGTACTCATTCCATGGTAAGAGTAGGTGTAAAGGAAGATAAAAACATGCAACAACATTTTACAAAAGATGGGTATGAGCGGGGAAGAAATAAACCTTTGAGAATGTTGGCATGTTCTTCTATTTCATCATGATCAAGGCATACTTTTTACTCTTTCTTACATTCATATTTTCCAATATAAAGTGCAATTTTAATGCCAGCCCAGGGAAGATCATATTTATTAGAAACAATTTTATAGCAAGAGTGATCAATTGTCTATAAATTTCCTATAATCTCAATTTACTTTCAACTGAAAATCCAAATTTGGCATAACAACTGAACAAACTGCTGTCTTTACACTGTAGAAAGAAAAGAAAGAATAAGCATTGATTTCTGAAAAATAAATTCTAATGTCAATCTTTGTTAGCTCCATAATGTGGAGAGGATTCCACATGTTAACATTTTTGAAAGCGTAGACTAGGACTTCTGGGCTAACTGCCAATTCCTATTAGAATTATTTCCCCCTCAATCACTAGTTCAAGCATGCATGATATCGCAATGCATATATAGTAGCATAACAAGAAGGAAATAGGAGGCATTCCCTCTGTCTCGATCCTCCCGTTATATTGAGTACTAATGGGATTTAATTTCTAAAGTACTGCATATAGTATTCTCCCTAGTGGGAGAATATAGGAAACTAAGAGAGGAGAGCAATCAGTGATGATTATTAAGTTAAAATCAGAGCCTAAACCAGAGTGACCCTTCTTTTGAAGCAGGTCTGGAACATTTTCATGACTATAAATCAATGACAGCAAAAAACCTCTTAGATGGGAGGACTACTTAAGGGACTCCAACTTCTAAAAATGCTATTTGCATATATACACTTTTAATCTGAAATAAACTGTGAAGAATATCCCTATTATGAATTAATCTGAACTAAAGAATCGGGTACTCTGGGGAATTTCCTGGAGAGAGCTTGTTTCCAGTTTTAATAAAGGCAGAGAAGTAGGATTCTAATTGCAGATAGATGATACAGAAGTCAAGTAAACTTGTTTTACTTTACTTCTTTTAACTCTTCTTTCAAAAGATGTTTTAGACATCTTATCAAAATTCATGTCACACATTTTCTTCCTTCTCGTTCTGTAGGAAGATATTGGTTGTCCTCCTGAGTGGAGAGTTTTTATTTGTTCTACTGAGTTAGTTGAGGCTATTTTGATGTCATACTTTGGGGGTACATTTTTTTAGCTTGCTTTGTAATTCCAAATCGGTCTTTATATTTCCCTAGATTCTTATTGTTTATTGTGACTCAAAGATCTATTATAGTTAGGCTATAATGTTAGCATTAAAAGACATCAACATTTCTCGGGTCTATTAGGTTATAAATATAGATTTAAATGTTTTTTGAGATTTTTAAGAATTATGTAAAAAAATATAGCTAAACTCCTTTTCTCGGCTGTTCCTATTATAACTATTATATTCTATACAGATAATTTAAAATGTGTCTGAGGTAGAGGAGGAGTGGGTGGGAAAACTTTTGTATGAAACTGTAAAAAGAAGGTGGTAATTTTAATTTTAAATTTGTACAATGATTAAGCTTAGTGTCCTATATCTAGCATGTATTTAATTTATATATATATATATACACACACACACACATATATATATCTTAACATGTCCTCAGAATTGGAGTAAAAGATATTTTCTGATAGCACGTAGAGTTTTATCTATAAGGCATGAAATGCTTTAGGGAAAATTTTAATTTTCTATATTCGCTCAGGTTAAAATAAGTTTCAACTGCATTCATTGCCCAGAGCAAGAAATATTGGGAGTTAAGTACTTTATTCATAACCTGGTATCTACCTGGAGACTGACTAATGTCTGGAATGTTTCTTTGATGACCACTGCTGACTCTCTAGAGCAATTCCTTACTGGTGCGCCAATGACATGCTACATAAAAAGATCGTCTTGGTGAATGTGTCTACAATTACTGCCGAAAGGAAATATATGACAACACAGAAGAAAAACTTCTCAAATATTTTGTTCTGAAAGCAATCTTAGAAAACAAAAGTGTATATGTAGATGTAGGGAGGTGGCAAATATATGGGAGACAAAAGGCAGAGTGATTAAGAATGCATGCAGGTTTTGAGGTCAATGCCTGGGGTTGAATCATGGTGTGACCTCAGGCAGGTTATCTAATCTCTTTGCCCTAATTCCCTCACCACAAAATGGGGTCTATAGCTACACTTACTTCCCAGGGCTATTGTGAGGATGAAATGAGATGATTCATGAAACGTCCTTAGGTCACTGTCTGGAATAAGTTAAATATTCAATAAATGTGGCTGAGATGATGATCATGATGAAGTAGGAAGACAAGGAATGAGAAAGGGAGAAAAAAAGGAGGAAAAATAGTCACCGTTGGCAGGAGTTCAGATGCCTGTTCATTACTTTGAGGGAGGGGATGACAAAAATAGCAGTCTGCAGGAACAAAATCTTTTGGCTACCAAACTTTTCCAGCTTTCTTGTACTCAAATTTAAGGCAGATGGGATCTAGGGTGTTAAAGTGGCCAAGCATATCCCAAATGTGCCTCTATTTTTCATTGCTCAGTTAAGTCCAATGTTTAAGAAGAAAAAATTACCTTTATGTTAAATAATTTAGAAAGAAGTGCATGGTTGGTTCCAATCTGAGTACAAAGAGGATTGAGAGTAAAACTGGAAATTTTGGTGCTAGTCAGAATGATCGAGGTATCACAGCTGTCAGAAGGAAGTACATGAAGTTGTTGAACTGCAGTCCAGTAGCCCCGATATTTCTGATCTTGGATAATGATTGTTGAACTATATTGAAAAAAATCAGTTGCATGCATTTGTGTGAATCTACTTCTGGATGTTGTTTTGTTCCACTGATACATATATTTATTTCTGTCAATACTACACTGCCTTAGCTAATCTACCTCTGTTATAAATCTTAAAATTGGGTAGATTGCAATAGTAGTGGTCAATAAGAGGGAGGAGTAAGCGGTATGGGAATTTTGGGTTTTCTTTTCTCTTTTAATTCCATTTACTGGAGTAATGTCAATGTTCTAAAATGATCATGGTGATGAACACACAACTACGTGATGATATTGTGAACCATTGATTGTGTACTTTGGATTGATTATATGGTGTGTGAAGATATCTCAATAAAGATTCATAAAAAGAATAAGACAATATCATGGCTGAAAAATAAGTACAATGCCATTATGGTTTTGGATAGTCTAATGTGAACAACTGACAGGTTATTATGCACTCATTAGTTAACAAGTAGTTAATTATTATGACACTGATATTAACACAAGTGCACAAAATTTTTATTTCTGATATTGTAAGTTATATTTACTATATTTCCGATATTACAGATATTACTATATCTGTTCCTGAAAAAGAATAATAAGATGATTGAAAATTTGCCTCTAACAGCTGATGAATTAAAAAAATTTTAAAAAATAAATGCATTTTCAAAAAATTTCTCTTTAGATTGATAATTAAAATGAATAATAGTAAATTCCCTTCACATATATTGAGATAGTTCTCCTGGTTCCAGGATTGAGCTGTTTCTCATTTACTTGTTCTATAAAATCAATATGTCTCATTTAGTTATCCTTGTGTTAAACTTTGTGCTTTGGTTTTATGACAGGTTCAAATCAGTGAGCTGCCAGTCAAGTATGTTGAAACTAATTGGTCCACTGAAACTTTGTCCAAGTGTCACCCATAGTATTTTCTAATTAAATAAGCAAACCCATCACAAACTTAGCCATTATATTTAGCACCTACAACATCACAGGCACTGTACTTATATTTTATATTAAGTTTTATGTAATTGAATCCTAGCCATAATTCTATTAGGCACATATAATCCATATTTTATGAATAGGGAAATTTGAGGTTTGCTCAGGGTTGATCCTTAGTGATCAGTGACCTTAGTGACATATTAAGAGCTACAAAAAATTTTAGTCCCTTTCCTAAGCCTTAGAAATTAGAACTATGGTAAAACTAGGGCTATTTTTAGAAAATGCTTCTTAGTATTTCTTCAAATTAGCATAAAATTGACTCATTTTACTATTTCCATTGCCTGCCAAAAACAAGAGACGTAAATGTTTGATAGAATGAAGATGTCCTCTAATTCTTTGACATCTGTTATTGAAAAATAGGGTCTATGTCCTTTCCCCTCAAACCTGAGTCTACTCTGTAATTGCTTGAACAACATATTATTGAAGAAGTGGCACTGTACCAGTATCTGTGCCCAGGCCTTAAGGAACTGGCACCTTTGAATTCCAGCTTCTTGAATGTTCTCTCTTGCAACCCAGTCATCATGCTAAGATGAATCCCAAGTGGCCCCATGGAGAACCCACCAACCAACAGCCTGTACTAATTTAGCACCCATGCCAGTAGGACATGTTGAAAATGAATCCTTCAGTCATAGTCAAACTGCACCAGCAGAGTAGAGGTGACCTATCCCTATGGAGACTTGTCTAAATTGCAGCATTTTCTTTTTTATTAGAGAAGGAGTGAGTATACAGAAAAATAATGCATAAGATGCGGAGGTTCTATATGCCACCCAATTATTAATACATTGTTTTGGTGCAGTGTATTTGTTACAACTGATAGATGAAAATACATATTTATATTGTACTGTTAACCATAGTCCATTGTTTAACTTAGGTTCACTGCTTGTTTTGTACAGTTCCATGAATTTTTAAAAAATTTATTCTAGTAACACATATACAACCTAATATTGTTCCTTTTCACTACATTCAAATATATAATTCAGTGCTGTTAATTATATTCACAATGTTACCATCATGCATTACCAATATTTTCCTCATCCCAAGTAGAAACTGTACATTTTAAGACTTAACTTTCTGTTTCCTACCCTCACCCTGTCCTTAAGTAAACTATAATCTAGATTCTGACTCCATGAGTTTGTTTATTACAGTTATTTCATATCATTAAGATTACAATATTTGCCATTTTTGCATCTAGCTTTTTCCATTCAACAGACTGTCCCCCAAGAGCTCATCCATGTTGTTGTATGTATCAGAATTTCCTTCATTTTTACAGCTGAATAATAGTCCATTTATGTATATACCACATTGTGTTTATCCATTCATCATCTGATGGACATTTGGGTTGTACCATCTTATGGCAAATGTGAATAATGCCAGTACGAATATTGGTGTGCAAATATCTGTTCGAGTCCCTGCTTTCAATTCTGTTGATTATATACCTAGAAGTGAAATTACTGGTCATATGGCAATTGTGTATTTCCCTTTCTGAGGGACTGCCAAAAGGTCTTACACATGCACCATTGTACATCACTACTAGCAATGAATGATTGTTTCTATTTCTCTGTGTTGTCTCCAATTTTTTTTTAGAGTAGCTACTCTAGTGAGTGTGAAATGATGTTACATTGTGGTTTTGATTTGCATTTCCCTAATGGCTAATTATGTTGAGCATCTTTTCATGTGCTTTTTTAGACATCTGCATATATCCTTTGGAGATAAATCTATTCAAGTATTTTTGACCATTTTTAAATTGGGTTGTTTGTCTTGTTGTTGAGTTAAAAGATTACTTGATATCTATTTTACATTAAACTCTTATCAGAAATATGTGGTTTCCAAATGTTTTCTCCCATTATATAGGTCTTCCTTTTACTTTCACGATAAGGTCCTTTGTTGCAAAAAAGTTTTTAATTTTGATGACGTTCCATTATCTATTTTTTTATTTGCTTGTTTGTGCTTTGGGTATAAAGAATAAGAAAGCATTATTTAACAAAAGGTCCTAAAGTACTTCCCTAAATTTTCTTCTAGGAGCTTTACAGTCCTGTTTCTTATATTTAGGTCTTTGTATATATTGTGAAGTAGGTGTCCAAATTCATTCTTCTGCAGAATTCCAGCTTTCTCGGTACTGTTTGTTGAAGAGATTATTATTTCTCAGTTGAATAGTCTTTGCCTTCCTGCCAAAAATAAGTTAGCCATAAATGTGAAGCTTGATTTCCAAACTTGAATTTGATGCCATTATGTCTGTATGTCTTTCCTGTGTCAGTCCTATGCTGTTTTGAAAACTGTAACTTTGCAATAAGTTTTAAGTTCAAGAAGTATAAGTCCTATAACTTTATTCTTTTTCATGATAGCTTTGGCTATCTGGGGTCCTTACTCTTCATATAAATTTGATGATGGGCTTTTCCATTTCTTTAAAGAAGGTTATTGGAATCTTAATTGGGATTGCATTGAATCTGTAAATCACTTTGGGTAAATTTGACATCTTAATGATATTTAGTGTTCCAATCCATGAACATGGACTGTCCTTCCATATTTTTAGATCTTCCTTGATTCATCTTAACAATGTTTTGTAGGTTTGTGGACATTTCCTTTACATCCTTAGTTAGATTTATTCCTAGATATTTGATTCTTTGGGTTGTTATTGCAAATGGGATTTTTTTCCCCCTTGATTTCTTATTCAAATTGTTCATTGCTAGTACATGGAAACATTATTGATTTGGGGGTGTTGATCTTCTATCCTGCCACTTTGCTGAATTCATTTATTAGCTCTGGGGAGCTTTTTTTTGAATTTTGCAACTTTTCTGTATATAGGGTATATGATCTGAAAAATAAGTGAAAGCTTTACTTTTTCCTTTCAAATTTGGGTCCCTTTTATTTCTTTTTCTTACCTAATTGCTCTGGCTTGAACTTTCAGTACAATGCTGAATAGTGGCAGGAAGCATTCTGGTCATGTTCCTGATCTTAGGGGAAAAGGTTTCAGTTTTTCACCATTGAGTATGACATTAGCTGTGGGTTTTTCATAAACGTTCTTTACCATGCTGAGGAAATTTTCTTCTATTCCTAGTTTTCAAAGTATTTTTATCTAGTGCTGGATTTTGTCAAAGTCTTTTCTGCACCAGTTGAGATGTTCATGTGTTTTTCCATTATTTTTTTCTGTTAATGTGATATATTGCATTCATAGAATTTCTTCTATTGACCCATACTTGCATACTTGGGATACACCCTACTTGATCATGATGTACAGTTATCTTAATGTGCTACTAGATTTGCTTTGCTAAAATTTTGTTGAGGATATTTGCATCTATACTCATAAGAGATATTGTTCTGTGATTTTCTTTTTCTGTTCTGTCTTCATTCGGCTGTGGTATGAAGGTGCTATTGCCCTCATAGAATGAAATAAGGAGTGTTCCCTCCTCTTGAGTTTTTTGGGAGAGTGTGAGCAAGAACGGTGTTCATTCTTCTTGGAATGTTTGATAAAATTCCCCTATGAAGCCATTGGGTCCTTGGCTTTCCTTTTTTGGGAGGTTTTTGAAGACTGATTCGAAGTGATATTCAACATGAATATCGGTAATGAATACAACATTTAGGCAGAAGATCAGTAAGAATTGAATTATACTCTAAACTGACTAGATCTAACATATATGGAACAATCTCTTTACTAGCTATTGGTTTGTTAAGATTTTTTAATTCTTAAATCAGTGTAGGTATTTTATGTGTTTCTAGAAATTTGTCCATTTCATCTAGATTATCTAATTATTGGTATACAGTCTTTTTCATAGTATCCTCTGATACTCCTTTTCATTTCAGTGGTGTTGATTATACTGACTCCCTTTTCATTTCTGATTTTAGTCTTTTGTGTCCTCTTTTTTCCTTTGTCAATCTAGCTAAAGGTTTAACAAATTTTATTGACCTTTCCAAAGAACTAAATTTTGCTTTTCTTTATTCTCTCTATTGTATTTTTAATTCTCTATTTCACTTATCTCCATTCTACTCTTTGTTATTTTAATCCCTTTGGGTTTAGTTTGCTCTTCTTTTTCCAGTTTTGAGGTTAGGTCTCTGATTTGAAGTCTTTCTTCTTTTTAATGTTAGAATATAGAGTTATACATTTCCTTCTCAGCACTGCCTTTGCTGTATCCATAAATTTTGTTGTTTTTTCTCCATTTGCCTCCATTTATTTCCTAATTTCATTCATGATTTCCTCATTAATCATCTGTTGTTTATTAGTATGATGCTTAATTTCCACATGTATATGAATTTTCCATTTCACAAATGTTGATGTTTGGCTTTATTCCATTGTGGTTGGTGAAGATATGTTGTATGATTTTATTCATTGAGACTTGTGTTTTGGCTTAAAATATGGTTTTCTTTGAGAATGATCAGGTGCATTTGAGAAGAATGTGTATTCTGTTGTTGGGGGTGAAGTGTTCCATATATGTTAGATCTAGTCGGTTTAGAGTATAATTCAATTCTTACTGATCTTCTGCCTAAATGTTGTATTCATTACCGATATTCATGTTGAATATCACTTCGAATATTCAGTATTTGCCTCATATATTTTGGAGCTCTGCTGGTAGTTGCATGTGTTTATACTTATTACATCTCCTAGTTGAATCGATCCCTTTATCAGCATATAATGGTCATCTTTGCCCCTTATAACAGCTTTTATTATTATTATTTTTTTTGCTTAAAGTTTATTTTATCTGAAATTAGTAAAGCTACCCCAGTCCTCTTTTGGTTACTATTTGCATGGTATATTTTTTCCATCTTTTCACTTTCAACCGACTTATGTCTTTGAATTTAAGGTGAGTCTCTTGCATACAGCATTTGTTGGGTCATGCTCTTTTATCCAGTCTACCCCTCTGCCTTTTGACTAGGGAATTTTATCTATTTACATGTGAAGCAGTACTGATACTGCAAGTAGTGACCATTTGCTTCCACCATTTGCTCTTTAGTCTGTATACATCTTACACACTTTTGTTCCTCAATTCTTCTGCTAATGTCTCCTTTCATATTTATTTGATTTGTTCTATTGTACCATACTGAGTGCTCTCATTTCTATCTGGATATATTTTCATATATTTTCCTTGTGGTTCCATGGGATTAATTTTAACATCCTGAATATATAATAATCATACTTGCTTTGATACCAACTTAACTTCCATGATATACACATATACTGTTCCTATATGCCTCCATCCCCCCTACTTAATTTTGTACTTGCTGTAAATTATATCTGTATACATTTGTATCCAAACCCTAGAGTTATTATTACTTTGTATTCATTTGTGTTTTAGACCTGTAGGAGTAAGAAGTAGAGTTATCTACCAAAAGATACAATAGAATAGGACTGGCATTTATACTTACCCAGGAGGTTACCTTTGCTAGAGGTCTTATTTCTTTGTGCCTGTTTGAACACAGTCTAGTGTTCTTTCTGTCTGAAGAACTCACCATAGCACTGAACTTGTTGAGCTGGTCTAGTGGTGATGAATTTCCTCAGCTTTTGTCTATTTGGGAATGTCTTAATCTCTACCTTATTTTTGAAAGAAAGTCTTGCTGGACATAAAATTCTCATTTAGTAGTTGTTTTCTTTCAGCACGTCAAATATTTCAACCATCGCTCTTTGGGGGGTGGGGGGGTGGTGGTACTTGGTCCAGGAATTGAATCGGGTTTCCCACATGGAAGGTGAGCATTCTACCACTGAACCACCCATGCCCCCCAACCCATTGCTTTTTTGCCCCCATGGTTTCTGATGAGAAAACAGCATTTAATCTAATTGGGATCCTCTTGTTCATAATGCAATGCGTTTGTAAACTTCTTCCTTGTGTTCTGTATTAAACAGTTTGATAAGTACTGTTCAAGGCATATTTTTTTTAAGTTTATCCTTTTGTTCTCTGGCTTCTTGCATATGCAGGTTTGTTTCTAAGTTTTGGACATTGTCTGTTACTATTTCTTTGAATATTCCTTCTTCCTTCCTTCCTTCCTTTCTTCCTCTCTCCCTCCCTCCCTCCCTCCCTCCTATCTCCTCTCCACCCCTCCCTTCATTCCTTTCCTTCTTTCTTTCCCATAATGCATATATTCTTATTTTGTTGGTGTCCTGGAGTTCTTTTAGACTAATTTCACTTTTTATCATCATTTTCTGTCTGCTTCTCAGCCTCATTCCTTTTAATTGTCTTGTCTCCTTTTAATTGTTTTGTCTTAGAGTTTTCTAATTCTTCTGCCAATTCCAATCTGCCCCTGAAGGTAAACTGGGAATTTTTCATTATTGTGGTGTCCAACTCAAGTAGCTCCATTTGGTCCCTTTTAAAATTTCTTTCTCTTTATTGAAATTCATCTAGTATTCATTCACTTTTTTCCTGATATTCCCTAGTTATTGCTTTGAATTTTCCTTTATCTCCATGAACATATTGACTGTTTTCCCCAACATGCTTTAGTTCTGTATCGGTATTTCCTGCATTTCCTTGAGCATATTGAAGACCATTTTTTAAAAATCTTTATCTGGTATGTACACAGTCTATCTTTTTCATTGATGTTCCTGTACTTTTATCCTCTTCTTTGGATGGGCCATCATTTCCTGTTTCTTTGTCATGTATTCTTTCGTTGCACACAGCACATTTTAACATTTTGAAATGTTAACTTTGGGATTTGTTCCCTGAAATGACTGTTTGTTGAGTTTAAAACAAGCCAGTGATATGATAGAGATTTTCTTGAATGTACATAGCTAACCAAACCAAGAAAATCTAAGTAAAAAACACCTTTCACCATCTTTTCAAATTGGTTACGCAATGTCCGGTACTCTCCATCAAAGCTCAGTAGGGTAGTTCACAGCAAACGCAAGATTCAGGGTCCTTCCCGTCTTTGTTGGGTCTATGTTTTGTCCTGGGTTTGTATTTACTGGTGCCCTCCTGGTTTATAGAAGTTTGAATGCCCCTCTACTTCCCAGGAAACAGATCTTCTCCCTCTCCCAGGTCTTCCACTACAGGACTCACAGCAGGTAAGCCTTTGTCCCCAGCTGTCTACCACAATTGCTTCTTACACTGCTTTCACTGTCTCAGCTGCTTTTGCCTGGAATACAAATTCTGGACAGGGTAGAGATTGGGTGTAAGAGGTGCAGTGGGGAGGTATGTTGGACAGGAATTTCCCAAGTTAAACTTTCCAAAGTAGAACAAGGTCAGGGGACCAGAAAGGGAATACCTGACAACTCCAGAACTGCCCTGGGGTGGAGCTGAGGGAAGGGTCAGGAAGGGTGCTAGGAGCTTTTTCCACAGCTCCCCAAAGCCATGCTTTCTTGCCCAATCAATGTAGCCTTTCCAACGTCCTCCATAGCTCTGAGGAAATGTACTATCATATTCTCTGCCACCTTTGTCCAGGGCAGCTTAGAACAATAATCATCCTCAGAACAACACTCCCAGAAATCCAAAGTAGCTAATGAAATGCAGTGATCTCTCATCAGCATGCATCCCTGCACCCCACTGGATCTTAGAGAAGTGGGTTTTTATGTCCTTCTTTGGCACTAACAAGCTGTGCTAGGAGCTGTACCCCACTGCTACCTGCAGTGAGAATGGGGAGTGGGCAATGGTAACCGTCACACAGAGAGCTAATTACCGGTATTTACTATGATTTATCAGCCTCTTCCTTTTGCTCTTCCCTGGATGCTTCACAATGTTCTGTTGGATTACAGATTCAAAATAGGTGACATGGCCAGTTCCTTTCTTTTTAACAGTTGTTCTTGTAGAGGGGACTGATTCCTACAGCTTCCTACTTTGTCATCTTCCTACAATTCTCCCCAGATTGCATGCAAAATTAATAACTGTTTTGTAGGAAGCCACTATGTTTTAGGGCAGTATTTTCATATCAAGAGAATACAAAAATAAACTATTAACTCCTCATGTAGATACTGCAAGATCATCAGCAACAATTAGCATTACTCAAATGCTAACTAAAATAAAGCAAATATATATATATACATATTTTATATTTAGATTTAGAAAGATTCAAAATCATGCTGAAATAAATTTTTATATAAACATTTAGCTTCCCTTCCAAAAAATAAACTCAATCACAAAGCTCTATTAACAGATTATTTGGCTAAACTTTTAGATATTTTACATTAATTCACATTGGTCAACATTAATGAAGTGGCTACTATCTGCAAAACACTCTGTCATAAAATTGAAGGAGAAAAAAATTGGAAATAATACAAAATAGATGTAAAGCTCAGGGAATGCTTCATGGAGAAGTTGGCATTTAAGCTGAGCTTTAAAAGATGTAGGTGTAGGTGTATCTCTATGAAGAGATACAAGGGTAAGCATTCTAGGCAGTGAAAATGGCAAGAGCAACATCATGAAAACATGAAAGTAGTTTATATTAGCAATAAAAAAATAAAATACATAATTGTCTAAACTAGACAGGAATGCCGTAGTTTGTTAAGTAGACTAGCTTTAGATGGACAGTACTAACTAGTTCTATTTGTAAGTAGTAGTAATATTTTAATTAGTACAAGATAGACCTTAATGCACAGAGAATAGCCTTTTAAAGACATTTCTGTATAGTGACCCATTGTATTTTGATATTATCTTAAAGTTGCCAATCAGAGTAATACAAATTTTTGATGGGAAGATTTCAGCATTTACTGATCACTACATCACATGTTAATCCTTAAAAATGATTGTTAATATAAAATAATAAGTAAAAATTATACTGGCTATCATGATAACTTTAAAATCTTTATAATAAATACTGTTTATCATGTTTTAGTATATAAAAAATAGAGTTTTACCATTCATTTCATTTCTCTACCCATACTTCCAAAATTGAGCTTTCAGGTACAGGAATGGCTACCACCTATAACTTCTCCGTAAAATAAAGCATAATTTTCAGTTGTAAAACCTTGTATTTTCTGTGATTTTTTTATGAGAAAATCTTTGGGATACACTCTTGATCTCTTGATTTCAGGTCACAGGAGTCCTACCTTAAGAGTTATTTGCAGCATGGTAGGACTCACGGATTATTATGAATAGGCCTACTTTCACAAAATCTAATTACATTTTAAAGGCAGAAAACCTACAATTAAAAAAAAAGGACTACTGAAAAAGTCAAGGAAAGGAACATAATTATCTGTTAAAGAAAAAGTTTAAGATACTGTCTACTCGTTTTGTATGTTTTATTGAGAAAAAAAATTAAAGGCATAATACTTATATGATACTTCACACTCTTTAAACTTCTATAATTATGAAACATAATTATATCTATCTATATCTTATTTTACTTTATTTTAAAATTTCATCCAAGAGGCATTTGCCCATGTGATAAATTAATTTGTATGATAATTTGTATAATAATTCATTTATTTAAAATTATTATTTAAATTCATTAGATTCATTTTAATTTTCAGTTGAATGGACCATATCTTTTTGATGGGGGTGAGTACTCAAGAGTCTCAGAAACATTTGCTGTCAACATCTATACTACATAATTGGTTTTGAAAGTTTCAAAATAGTTGAGAATATTCTTAAAGGAAAAGTCTTTAATGTTTTAATAACTTAAGATATACTCATATCTATGACATTATTTTTTATTTAAATACCAAAACATTACTTATATACTAACCAATATATAGCCATGCTTTTACAATTTAAAACGCTTACTACAAATACATTTGTATGGAACCAAACCATAGTTTTTTCCAAGAAATGAAAAACAAAAACCTCCTGGAAAAGACTAGGAAAAAGAATGAGTCACTGTTTGCATAAGAAAATAATTAAGTTGGTGTCCACTTTTCTTGTCTGTTTTGCATAGAAAAAAGTAATTGAAGTCTTAGTACTCATTATACATGTTAAATTGGTCTGCCATAGCCTAGAAAGTAGCAGAACATGGTTAAACATTATTTTAGGGACTTTGCTTGTTCGTAATAAGAAAAATATCTGTGCCCATAACATAATTTCTAAATACTGGCTTGAGGAATTGATATTATATAGTAATATATATAATTAAATAATATATTTTTTATGGATTCTGTTGACATATACTTCCTAATTCAGCCTTATTTATAGAAAGTCTTTAAAAATTTAACTTTTGTGAAGTAATGAGAGGAATAACTAAATAAAAAAAAATACAGTTCTTCATCATTGGGGGTAAGAAATATCAAATGCTGGTAATGACTCAGGTGCATATTGAAAACAAAACTTAGCAAAAAATAACCAAATTTCCCCAAATCTTGGGAGAAACTAGTTATGAGCTACAAGCTAAATTAGCAAGGAGTTTTGTGATTGAATTTTTATTTTATATATTTAATCACTATAAAGATTAAAATTTTTGAGCCATGTCTTTTATATTTTCTAAAAGCTCTCTTTAAATTCTCTAGAATTCTCAAAAAATTTTTGAACCATGTTTTTAAATTCTCTAAAAGCTCCCTTTTCTCCCCACATGTCTTCTGAAAATGGTCCAAATCCCATAAAAGGGATTTTTGCATTTATTTTAAGTAGGCTATTTATCTCTAAATTATTTTTAAATAATTTTAAGGTGCCAAAATGGTCTTTTTTCTTCTAATTCTCAATGGCAGACTCAAAAGGACCATTATATCATTTAATTTTTCATAGGGCCAGTTCAAAGAACCCCTATCATAGGATCTATTTTGACTGTTTACTGATTCTATCGAGCCATAAAAAGGGATATATACATGGAATATCTGTTCTTTGGCTTTTATACAGCCTTGAATGTTTTCAAACGAAAATTCTACTTAAAACTTGATACTCATATGGAATTGTGTTAAAATAAAAAACTGTTTAAAGCATATGGAAGACTTCATTAAAATTCAAAGATTGGAAAATGAAAAATAATTTCAAACCTTTGAAGGATAAGACCTATGCATGCATATGGACAAATAATAGACCCATATTTGTAAAAATATCTGACACATTTTCATAGTAGAATTATGGATGACTATAAAGTGTATTTTTAAATATAGATCAGTATTTCATTGTTTAAAAATAAATGTGTGGGTGGGCCATGGTGGCTCAGCAGGCAGAGTTCTCACTTGCCATGCCAGAGACCCAGGTTCTATTCCCAGTGCCTGCCCATGTGAAAAAAAAAATGTTTTATACCTTATATTTGGTTAGATATGTACAGTAAAAATTGTCATTTACATAATATATAGATCCTCTCACCTCCAAAGTTACCAGCATTCTTAGAAACCTGTCTTTAAGTAATTTTAATAAGGGAAAACTCATATTTACATGCCTTTTAACACATGGCATAACATACGTGACTTGAAAAATGATTTCTAGTAGTGCTCTACAAGAATTTGAGGAATGGATAAGTGAATGAATAGATGGATGGAGGATGGAGAGAGCATGTTTTGTTGTGGTCTGCAAATGTTGTCTTAGTTTGATATGTGGAAATTAAACTTAGTGCTCAGGTTTCATTTTGTTAGGCTAGTACCAATCAGCGCTCATTTTCTTTATCTCTATTGATTCTGAAAGCTTATTCTTTCAAGCTTTTCATAATTCTCTCTTGATTAAGAACCCAGGTCACCTCATCACTGACTGTTCCATGTGCTATAAAACAATCTTAAAACCATGGTAAAGGAAACAGAGGATAGCAAAACAAGTGAAGCTAGTTTGGGAGGAATGTCAGAATAAGTGAGATTGATGGACAAAGAGATCAAGCAATGTTGTCCTGTGGAAAAAGTAGATATTAATAGCAGAGGGAATGCTAGTTGCTGAATAACTGCACAGATTAGAAAACTCCTTGAAATTTTAATTGTAAATGTTTGTCAGCAGTGAGAACTATAGTGGTTTATAACAAATCCTTGGATAAAAATACCCTAATCAACTATCACTCTAAATCTTATATATTGTTATGGATCATCTGCTGTCTTCTAGGACTTTCAATTGGTTTGAAAGTATAAGCTTTAGTTTATTTAAAATCAATAAAAATAAATCAGAGCCTGAGTTTGGCTATAACTGGCTTACAATGAAAAGAATAGCCCTGTAAGAGTTAGGGCCTTTATGATGCTACACATATAGAAGATCTACATGGGTCTAATATTAAGTCATAGAAAAGTTTTCACTTTTCTGATTCATTTTAGTGATGTGTGTAGCCTTTCAATGCATATTTGTATTAGCCCCATTTACCAGTATAAGTCACTGGAGCAAGATAATAGTCACAAATCGCATAGATTTGAGTGTTTTATAAGTAATTCTGAGAATCTGTCATTTAAAAATTTTATTTAAATTAATCTGGTAACCCAAACATTGGAATTTGCTGTTCTGTTGTTCAGATATCATGGATTCTGTCATGTACACAGAAGGCCTTGGACAGTATTACCATTAGGTATCACACACACTGGCACTCAGTCTCTAAATCAAAAAGATGAAGTTTACATCTACCCTGTGCTGTTAAGGATCACATAACAGAGAAAAAGCTTACTTTTAAAAAGGGTGATGAAAATATAAAGGATCCATTGCTTCTCATGCAAAACTCTGCAGGTCTGGCCGTGCTACAGACAGGGCTCTGGATGTGGCTTCAGGGGGAAGATAGCAGACAGCTAGATTATTTTTTTTTCTTTTGCTGTTTGGAAAAATGCTGTTAGGCATGGTCTAATCATGCACAATTACTCAGATTGACTTAAAATTGAAGTAAAATTGTTGGCTCTAGGCAGGCATTTTTGACTTAGACCTACAGTTCTGGCTGAGATGGTGTCAGCACTGTGAAGAGAAAGACTTGGCAGCATCGATCACATTAATCCCAGATGCTACTGTGGCGGTGGTTCTTGTGGTTTGGAGTCATTTCAATGTATGCAAGGAGGGCTCCCTGGTTGGCAAATGATTTGGAGGGGGAGGGAGATAACACTGTCTGTATTCATTTTGGGCAGAGATAAGAGGCATTTCTTTGTAAGGTTTTAGGGTGGTGGGCTTAACTGGTATTTGTGCTTAACTAAACCCCAAGCTACATTTTGTAGTCTACCATACTACTTTCACAAAGTATGTTAGAATGAGATAGCTCTTAATAAGTAGACTCTTCATGTTTGTTCAAGGCCATTTCCTCTGGAAGTAAGAGTTTTCTGTGCCCATCTCCTTACCACTCTGGCACCAAGGTTTTGGGGCGAGTCTTTCCTCTGTTCTTATATCACATAATGTGGGATATGTTTAGACAACTGAATTTAAGGCAGGAATTGGATATTTATTTTTGCAAACCAGTGTCCATCCAGTTAGAGCATAAGTGACAGTCTTTTCAGAGAACAGATTCAAGATCAGATAGACCTGGTTTGACATATATCAGCTCTAAAACTTACAGAGCTGGAGTCTTAAACAATCTATGTTTAGATTTCTTGATCTATAAAATCAGGTTGACATGAAGATGACATGCGATAGTTCATATAAAGATCTAGCCTGGCACCTGGCATAGAGAGGAATAGAAGGGTTTTTAATTTCCTTATTTTCTGCTACAGTTCCCCTACCAGACAAGCCTTGAAAAATACCTGTAGAGGCTTATGTGACATATTTTCTTCTATACATTCCTGCAGTTATGCAAAAAAGACACACATTTTCATTGATACCTTTGGACCATTTGCGATTCAAGAGCAAGTATTAAAGCACAGAACATTAGAAAAAGGAAAACCTTATTTAAGCCATGGTTGATAAAAGGTAAATGTTTAACGTTCAAGTATAAATCCATGTGTGGAGTAGAAGTATTATTTCAAACTCATATTCTAAAAAATTTGTAATACAGGCCTATACAGATTTAAGTTTCACAAATTTAAAATTATTTCTTTTGTTGTTGGATATTCTAACAGCCCTTGAGTTAATTTACTTATTTCAGCTTTTTTTCGGTTCAAAAGGCTTAATTTATGCTAACACTTCATGCATCTAGTATAAACAAACCAAGAATACAGGTCCAAGTAAGCCTGGATACTCATTAACTCTTTCAGCAAATCATATTCAAAACAACAGGTTTGTCGCTTGGTGTTAAGCACACCATTAAGCCAACCCATTCCTCACACGCGAGCAGCACATGGCTTCTGTGTACAACAAATTAGACTACACTTTGGAATAAAATTATCCCTAAGGAAAGGTACAAGCAATTCCTGTTGAACTACAATAAAAGTAGTAATACATCTTAATGGGAAGTTTAAAGGGGCAATCAAGAATTTTTTCATGAGGAGGATAATGATCATGATCTTGAAGTATATATGAGTGGGATTTTTGATAAATAGAAAAGTACAAGAGTAAGGAAGGGTATTTCGGCTTAGAAGCTAGACAAAGACACAGATATAAAAACATGTGACAGTTTGATTAGCTGATGCCGAGTGTGATGTTGTGGTGGGAAAAAGAGATCTGATAAATAGTATGGGGTTAGAGGAATAGTATGGGATTTTCCCCTTAAAGATTAGGGGAAAAATGTACTATTCTCTAAATTTAAAAATCTCTTATCATCTGAAGATAATCAACCACTAATTCCTTTTCATGTTGAATGACAATCATAATTTTCAATTATTTATTAATTTTATAGGCTAAAGTCCATTATTAGGTACTATATTTGCAATTGTGGAGAATAAAGTGCTAAATGAGAAATTAATTCTGCCTTCAAGATACCTAAAGCACATTAGAGAAGAAAGTAAAATGCAATAACAAGTACAAATATAGGAATGCAGAAGAGTGAGTGGTTTATTTGGATAGGGTGGATATAAGGACAAAGGAAAACTTCAGGGGAAAAAATTATATTTGAAAAGGAGCTGAATTTTTGTAATTAAAGAAAAGAAAGAGAATGGCATTCCAGGAAGATTGAGAAGTGCACAAAAGTCACAAGAATAGGAATTTTAGGTGCAGTTAAAAGAAAACAAGAACATCATGGGGATGTTGGCTTCCCACCCTAGGGAAGGACAAAAATGGGGAGGAGAAGGATGGCAGATAGAATGAAACAGAAAGTCTGATTGGATTTGCAAGTTGGGGAAGAAAATAAAAAGCTTTATGTATCATGAAAGAAATCTACTCTACAGGCTATTTCAAGCCAAAGGAAGGCATAAGAAGAAAAGGATCATAACTGGATCAATCTAATAGTAAGGTATCTCTGGCTACAGTCTGAAGAACAAACGTAGATTCATTCACTCACCTATCCATTCACCCAATAAACAGATACACCAACTGCTACATTACTAGGCTAGATGTTGGAAGTACAATGACAACCATAATAGTCCCTGATCTCATGAATCATATAGGCTACTAACACAGATGGATATTCATCTATTAACCACATAAATAATGTATAATTAGAAACAATGATAAGCA
Source organism: Tamandua tetradactyla (assembly GCF_023851605.1). Taxonomy (NCBI): domain Eukaryota; kingdom Metazoa; phylum Chordata; class Mammalia; order Pilosa; family Myrmecophagidae; genus Tamandua; species Tamandua tetradactyla. The sequence continues at coordinate 153,849,009 of NC_135327.1, read as the reverse complement.
CCATTGAAAGATGTTTAGAAGGAGATAGCATTTGGTTTAGAGTATTGAAGCAAAGCTCCCAAATGATGAGATGTTTTAGTCAAAATATGAAAGTTAGGTAGGAAAGTATGGTATGTGAGTATGTATACAATGGAGGGTGGCTGGAGATGACATGGGGGAAGAATTCTAAGCAAAAGGAAGAGCTTGTACAAAGGTTCTATGGTACAGGAAGGAAACATTAAGGAATGTTGGAGTCCAGAGAGCAGCGAGGAGGTGAGTATAAGATTAGGGTAGAGACAGGGGCAGTAGTCAGACCATGCAGGTGGCCAAGAGAGAATTTTGTTTGTTTGTGTCTAACGTGAAAGAGTCACTGAAACGTTATTTTAGTTCTAAGGCAGTTCATGAGTTCATGACATGGTCCTGGTATTTCAATATTGTAGAGTTATTCTTTGCATTTTGACTATAAACTCTTAGAAGCTAAGGATTATCTATAGTAAATCCATACTCCCTAATAGAAAACAATGTCCAACTGCTGCAAGTTAAGTCCTGATAAGGACAGAAAAACTCCAAATATCATAACTAATAGCCAAACTATTGCATCATAATTTCTTTCATTTCATTTCATTTATTTTAATAGCATTTATATTCCATGCAGTCATTAAAGATCTAAAGTCTTTTCTTAGGAAATATTACAGTAAATAAAACAAAACAAAATACAAAGCAAGCTATAGTTATTTCAATTACAAACTTTGGATACTCTTCATTGCTTCCCAATGCACAAAACATCTGCTTTCTTTTTAATCGCCATTTTATCAACATGCCAATTGGTAAAATTAAATTGCGAGTAATGTCTTATGATAGGGGCACAGCTTAAGCTTTCCAGTTATGGATGTTTCCTAAATTTCCATGCATTTCAACTAAAACAAACTTTTTACTTTGATTTTGAGATTTTTTCCTAAAAAATTACCACTATGTGAAGGTCACTGGAAGTGGGCTTTGGGGTGAGTCAAGAATGAGGATGAACTCCTCAGAAAGTCCAGCAATTACTAAATCAAAAAAGAAAATGTCCCATTTCTTGTTTTTCGACTGGTCAGCTGTACCCTCTTAATCTAATATAGTCTGGTGGAATACTGCATATAGCACAATATATTCTTTTTTAGGGGTCTTTATTCCTTTTGCAAACTTGAGTGACACTTTCAAAATATAATTCCTTTTCCCTCTATTTATAAAGAATGGAAGAGAGAAGAGGCATGGGCACCACTGATTCTCCAAGCCTTACACTCAGGACATTTTGAGACTGCATCAGGCAACCCTAGAGGCAGAGCAGAATAGGAGAAGGCCACAATGCATTTCAGAGCCAAAAGGAGGAAGTACAAAGAGAAACAGAGTCATTTCAGGGGCCAAAAGAGAGAAGTCATAGTAAGACTGGGAATAGATAAGAACTTTGTTAAGAACTATTATGTGCAAAATACCAAAGCTAAAAGAACAATCTTCAAAGTCTTTAGTCTTTGCCAACTTCATTCTTTCATAAATGAAATATTTATTGCGCATTTATTACATGTCAGATTCTGTGCTAACTGATGAAACTTGGAAGATGAATAATCTTGTATCTTCAAGCTCACGGTAGTTTGAGAGGGACATAAAAAGACAACTTTAACACAATGTAACATATTTATAGTATTTTTGTTGGAACAAAAAGGAAAGCCAACTAACTTAGTTGAGAAGAACTGCTTGCAATTATTTTTGAAAGAAAGGATGCTTGAGAATTAAAAAGAATGAGGAGTTATTCCTTGTAGGGGACATCATGAGCAAAGAAATACACCATGGCAAAGAACAGTACGTGGCAGGATCACTAGAGGTTACATTATGAGACAGTGAGTATGAAGACATTATGCTTGATAAGTAAATTATTATAGGATGTCATGTTAACTATCCTGTCACATTAAATAGCTTGCATCTGATCCTAAAAGTAAAAGTAAAGAACTGAAGGTTTTCTTAAGCAAGAAAGTGACATGACCACAATTGTATTAGATATATGATATGGATAGATTGATGGATTAGATAGATAGACAGACAGACAGATGATAGATTTGAGGGACTCACAAATGGAGTCAGAGAGCCCAGTTATGAAACCACTGCAATTGTCCAAATGAGCACCATAAAAGTTCAAATTAGCAGAGTGGTGACAGGAGTGGGGAGCAGTGGACACCCAAAGACCAGATATTTAATACTGGACTGGAGAGGCAGGACAATCATTGGTGAGACTGAGTAATTAAGAATAACTCCCTGGCATCTAAAACTGAGAGAATTTTAGAAGAGAAAAATTTAGGGGAAGAAAATAGAGTTCAATCTTTATAAGTGGCCTATTTAAAGTGCCTATTGCCACTAAGGGAAAGTATCCAAAACTGACAATAATTAAATGAATATGACACTTTAGGGAGAAATCCTCGAAAAGTTCGGGACCATTAACACATGTATACATGACAGCTGAAACAATGGGGGGAGCATGAAATCACCTATGTATACACCCCGCTTTATGGAAGAAGAGCAGTGAGCTGAGGACAGCATCCTGGAAGAAGGACAGTGTTTAAGGGATGCCCCAAAGAACAGGAATGCCTAAGGACACAGAAAACAAACAACCAGAGGTACATGAAGACTATTCAGAGATGGAAGTGTTTTGAAAGCCAAGAGTGGAGAGATCCAAGAAAGGCCCTCCAAAACAGAGCTTGTCCAAAAGTTAATGATTTGTAATACCGTACTGTTAACAGTTTTTCCAAAATGACAATGCTAATAAAGAAATGTTAATTGGTTAGCAAACAAACTGACTCCTTTTGATTCTTCTAATTTCCCCATTCCCTTACCCCACCCTCCTCTACCCCAACTTGTGCTAACTTTCAACAGGTATAGAATGCAATTGACCATGTGTGACAACAGAGCGAGTAAACAACAAGAATACGGTGAGGAGTAAGAAGGTATAATTGTGAAATTGAATCCTTTTCAGTTGAGATATATCCAAACTGCTATGTGTAAAATAAACCATGTTTGGGCCTTGTTCCCCTTATTTGGGTTTAATTATGCAGGTCATGGTTTATTCCACTCTTCACTCTGTTTGATACCAAACTCTTAAACAGTTTTGGAGATTTTTGGCTCTTCTTTTAGGAGCAAGTGGGGAATAGAAAATAAATTTAATTCAAGCAATGCACTTATGTAAATGGTGCTTCTATTTTTATATGAAAACTCGAAGCCAGTTATTCAAAATGAGTATCATGTTTGTTTTGACTGCAGCCCGAAAGCTGACCACCGCCACTACTTCTTCTAGGAGTAGCCAAGCATAACAAGAAACATAAGCAACCCAAAAAACCACACATAAAACAAATCCCGAGGAATGTATGCAGAAGCTAAATAAACAGCGGAGGTCACCAAACACAGGCACTGTCAGGAAAAGGGGAATGAGATCTTGGGTAAAAAAGAAACCACCTGCCAATTTCAAATAATTCACCTCCAGGAACTGACTGTGGTGAGCGTCCTTGCTGGTCCTACACAGTCACCACTCAGATTTTCTGTGCTTTGAACATTAGCAATAACAATCTCAAATATCATGCAGTGCAGAGTTTAGCACACAGGTGTTATAATCACAATTTCAACCTGGAAAGTGGCCTTGCCCTATTTAAACTAGTTAGCTGTCTGTGGTGTTTTGAATTCTGGAGAAGTAAAAACAAATCCTTAAGCTTGATTCTTAGTGCCATCGTGTCAGGCGTCTCTATCCCTTTTGCCAAATTATTTCTGAAATCTACAGTAACTCATTATCTGGCAACTATCCCTATAATATGGAAAGAAGTAAGAATCTGACTGGAGTTTTGAAGGGGTTTCAACAGAATGTTCCATCATAAGATCTTTCTGGCAGTGATATCTAAGATAGGTCTCAGGACTAGAGCCAGCAGAATAAACTCTTCTACTACACTGACAGGCATCGGGGAAGCTCTTGGGTTTTATGATCCAAGGTTGGGATGGGAAGGCAAGAGATCAGAATTTACAGATTTATAAGACTCTCCAATAATAGTTCAGGCAAGGTCTGAAGAACCAAGCTGCAGTGGCAAGAGTTCCTGAAAGGTAAGTAGGCACCACAAGAGAAAATCTGGGAGGCTGTCGATACTTGGACTTCTGAGCAAAGAGGAATTTGTGCTTAGAGTGTTGCTGGACCATAGTTGTCTTGAAGCTCTTACCTGACTGAAGCCCTGAGGACTAAAGTCTCTGGGGTAGAGATTCAGTCACAAGAATAAGAGGCAAGAGCAAGGATGCTCAAGCATTTCCTCAGTAGGCAAACTTTCAGATTAAATTGGGAAATGAGTCTATGGCAGAACTCCAATGGTATAACTTGGGCACAGGTGAGGAGCATAGATTTGGGAACAACTGAGTGTCACTTTATACCAGTGGGACTCAGGAAGGAAGTGAACCAACATTGGAAACAAGAGTGGGAGCTGCAATTATTTACACTAGGAATTTAATTTCTAGCCCAGGTGAGGGATAAAATAAATATGATTTTGGTACAATGAAGGAGTCTAAAACTTCTTGGGTCAGCCTGTCAGGAATGGTACCTAAATGTGAGGCTTGGCAGTGGGCCCCAATAGGTGGGGGCAGAGAGACTAGCTGCTGGAAAAAGCTTAGTACCTTTTTCTGTTCTTCCAACACTACAATTAGGACAGGTGTCATTAAAGAGCTCGTCCATGGATGAGCAAGGGAAGGCAGAAGAATAAAGTGAAGTTAGATCATGGGCTGGTAACATAGACAACAATGGCTACCTACCATCCCCAACATGCTAATTATTTTCAAGACTTTGCTGTAGAAAATGGGTAGGAATACATGGTTGTAAAGAGTTATATGGCCAGAGCTTAGCCATCATTGTGACATCTGAATCTGAGCCACAAATTTCCTGTTTACTGGATATTCAAAGTTTGTTGGACTACCAAAAGTGATAGAGAATTCATCCCTTTAAAAGGAAGCCTATTCACTTTGGAATACTCTGTTAAAACATTCTTCTTTAAACTAAGCTCAAATCTATCTCTTAGAATCTATCCATTAGAATCAAATAAAATAGGGTTATGCTAATAAGTACCTCTGCATCTTGGTCACTATCTACGAATGCCTTCCAATTTGTCTGTATCCCTCGTAAAATTTAATTAAGCATGAAACTCCAATCTAGTGAGCAAAGAGTAGATTGGGAGTAGAAAAGTAACTCAACTATCCTTGATAAAATATTTCAAAAATAAAGCTCAGAAAAAAAAAAAAGGTGCAAGGCTGTCCCTTCCAACTATGTGATATGGATAACAAATAAATCAACCAAACCATCTGCATCCTTTAAGACCAAATCCATATGCTATGGGATAGATGGGAGAGGTGTCAAGTTATAAAAAAAAAATATCAACCATAGAAATTTTGGGACTATGAAAAACAATTATAGAAAAAATAAGTTATGTCTAATTCTAGCAGGGACTGGGTATAGAAGGTGATTATTGGAGAAAGTGCATGGGAGGCCCAAACACTCATAAGTATAGGGGAGAAAAAAAGAACCAGGTTTGAAAGCTGTGCAAAGCTAGTGGTAGGAGGAGGCACAAAGGAGCATAAGAAAATCTTGGGGGGCGTGATGGAACTATTCTGCAACGTGATTGTGGTGGTGGCTACAAGACTGCATACAATTGTTAAAAACTCATAGAACTGTACAGTAAAAGGGGTAAATTCTAACTCTATGTAAATAATACTCCATTTATACTGCAAAAAAATGCCTACGTTATGGTCCCAATTTTGTAGAAAATGCAGTTTTATCCCAAAATGTCAGTTATTTCCAGAGGATAGACATGGATTTACTGAACGACATTTCAGTTATAAGTGGGCATTAAAGTGGAAAAGTAATGCATAAAAGGCTGAAATAGTTAAAATAAGATCATGTGGATGTAGAAATTATTAGCAGAAAATCACTGGAAATTCTGAAATCAATTGAGAGATAAAGTAGATAACAAATAAAGAGAAATAAATCTATTTATCTACCTATCTATCTATCTAGGTAGGTAGATAGGTAGACAGACAGGTCGGTCGGTCGGTCGGTCAGTAGATAGATAGATAGATAGATAGATGGATGGATGGATGGATGGATGGATGGATGGATGGATGGATGGATGCATGGATGCATGGATGCATGGATGGATGCATGGATAGGCGAGTGGGTGGGTGGGTGGGTAGGTGGGTGGATGGATGGATAGATAGATAGACAGATAGATATACTATATGTGTACATATACACATACGGGTGTAAAAAGAGGAGCTTCCATTCCTGTTGTAGACTAAGAACACTTTCATTATTCATGAATTGGCCTGTATGCAAAAGAGGTTGCTTCTCACTAAAGCCACTGATAAAAATACTGGGGCAGGGGCAGGGGCAGGGAGCAAGACTAAAGACAGAGCTCTTTATCACACAACTGGAGCCCACCCTTCCTCTAATCAGTACTCTTTGAGATTGGTTGTTCAACTAATTATGATTACCAACCCGACTGCATTATCATTTACTCCCTATTTCCTTATTTTATTAGAGTTACTATGGGAAACTCTGTTAAATACTTGAGATATAAAGTATGTACCACATTTTTCTATTTTAGCTGTCAAAAAAAGACAATGTGATTAGCTGGACAATAGTTTTTCTCTTTGAACTCTTGGTTGCCCCGAGTTGAGCATCATTCCCATTCTAAATGCTCATAATTACTAAATCTCTTAAGTAATTTTTCTAGCCACTATTTTATAGCTTCGAGAATTTCTATCTCCCTCTGTCTCTCTGTCTGTCTCTCTACTCAATAATTCTTTGAGCAGCATTTCCAGTCTCCACATTTACTAAAAAAATCCAGATAGCAGCTCACAAACTTCATTCCAAGTTTTATCAATTTATAAGAGGATAAAATTTGTTCATGCCAGGATCGGAAGCAAGGAGTTACTTTTTAACAATTCCTATTTTGATTCTAGTTCCTTCTTTATGGTTTTTATTCAATACTTTCTAATTGAGCATTTACTAGCTCTTTCTTTTTCCTACGTATATAGTAGATATATATAGCTTATGTAATAAGTACATTTGCAGTACGCATTCAGGATATTTGTTTATTAATTTATTTTTTAATTAATTTATTTTAACCTAGATTTCATGTCCACAGAAGTGAGATGGCCTGTGGGAGAGTAGTAACATGGGAGGGGACTCCCCTCCCTCTCCACAAGCCATTCCAGTCACCATAACTATACATACTGATTTGTATTTTCATTCTATATTTACTTAAAAGAAATGTAAATCAAGTAAAATAAAGTGAGTAAAAAACATAAGGTTGCATGTTTTGATTCTCAGCGTTGTATTATTTACAGTCAAATAAATTTTTCAATATTCCAAACCCGTGTGCTACAATATGGTAGCCTCAAGCCACATGTGGTTATTTAAATTTAACTTCCTTAAATTTAAATAAAATTAAAAAATCAATTCCTTAATCTTCCTCGCCACATTTCAAGTTCTCAGTAACCACATGTGGCTGGTAGCAATCATGTTGGACAGAGAAATATAGAACATTTCCATCATCAGAAAGTCCTGCTGAAATGTACTGTTCCACACATTCAAAATGTAATGCCTAATTAGCTTTATTTCAAATAGTTTACACTTACAAAATTTCTACTCATACCAGTCACTGATTGCAGAGATGACTACACTGACAGTAATGCACATTCTATACCTTGAATAAACTTGCAGGTTATAATTAAATGTATTGATTAATCCTCACATTAATTGATAGAAATAGACAATGAATAAATGAGAACAGATTGTAATGCTTCAGATCACAGGATTTAGTGATAATGGTTAATCTGAATCCCCAGGCATTTACTGCAAAGCTCAGTCTATTAGCACATCAGCCAGCACATTTTAGTAGCATTTGGCAACCAGCTACTATTATTGAGAAAGCTATGGTAATCAAGTAGGAATGCATACGCCTGCTTTCAACTCAAAAGGAAAATATCAGCTCAAGGACTAGGAAGTAAAAAGATATTACAGTGATGAAGATGGGTGCATAAGCACTAATTCTTTCTCTGACTTCTGGTGTTTGTTCTCTTAGATAGTTCTGACATGCACAAATAGAAACCATAGCTAGCCTTTGAGTAGCTGGTGCCTTTTTTAAAAAAATGAGTTAAAAACCACTATTTATAGATCTGGAAAGTATGTAAAGGAAACTGACTAAAGTAATAATGAAATGGAGGGGGAAGATAAAAGACTCTTATGAAAGAGATTAAGGAAAACAGAAGCATCTAACACAGTGGGTTTACAGGTAAATTAAGTGCTGATTAATTTATGAAGAAGGGAAAGGTGGGGAGAGATGGAGGGAAGAGAAAATGAGGAAAGAAGGAATAATGAAAGGAAGGAAGGGTGCAAAAGGATGGAAGGAAGGAGGAAATGGAAGATGACAAAGACACAAGATAATGTCAAAGGAGAGCTTTAAAGTTCAGAAAGAAACAGATGTAGAAAATAAAAGCAGGTCATAAGAAATTATATCAACCATAGAAAAGCAAATTGCCTACAGTTTGGATTTTATTCATGATATGACTAGCAATCTTAATTATCACCCAAAAAGGTAAAAATAAAGTTACAGGAATTGAATGAAGACTCCAATACAGGAAGGTAATACAAATGAGTAGAACACATGCATGGCAAATAAGATAATAAGCATGCCAGAAATAAGGGGGCAATGGTTGAGTAATGATCTACATATTAAAAGGAAAAGTGTAATGGTTCACAAAATCAGACAGAGCAGAGCAAACTCTTATTGTGATCAGACAACCAAAAGAAATTTATCAAAGTCCAAATATAAATATACAATAGAAACAGAGAAATCAAAGTTAAAAGAAGTCAAAGCAGATAAAAGAAAAATCTATCTCCTTTGTGTTATCAGGTAAATTTGGGTTGATGAGTTCTGTCAAGAAATATTTGTAAAACTTAAAGATAAGTATGGTCATATTTCAGCATTTGCAGAGAACTGATGCAAAAGCAGGAAGGCTTTCAGATATTAAATAAAAATAAAATACAGGATAATTTTTTGTTTTTTAGCCGTTTCTTCTTCCTACATCCAACACAATAGATTCGGAAGACACATTCCCATCAATGACTGCAGCCCACAAAGGCAGTTATTCTCAAGGAAGGAAGGATGTTGAGAGTTGAGGTAGAGGAAGATAAAGCAAAATCTGCAGGGTAAAGAGTTAATTCCAGTTCTCTCCCACACTCTCTTCCCCTCAAGAACCCTATTCTAGAGCTAAAATAAAACTATTTTCTTATAAAGTTATAGACTGTCTCTGAAGTTATTATATGTGCAAATCATTTGTTTCTCTTTATTTACGAGAAAACTAAGGAAGGAGATCAATGAAAAACGAGATGATGCTTAACAAATAATCTAGTTAGCTAGTATTTTACATGGTATATGCAAATCATCTGGTCAAACTTCTCACTTAAATGAGTATGAGGAAACTGAGGCCCAGAAATATTATATGTTTCCAAGGTTACATAATCAGCAAATGGAAACCTAGGACCCAATAGTCTGAATTTCAGTCAACATTTGTACCTCTGTATCATAGCATCGCCATCAGCTATTCTGTTCTACTAAAGTATGAAATAATACATCTACATAATTTTATATTACAAGAAGAAGACAAACAAGCATTACCTTAAAATAACTGAAGCTTGGGAATTACAATCTTATTAGCCTACTAAGAAACTAATATTTTAAATTGTTTTATAAATATCAGAAAACAGCAAGCTTTTAAGTAATGGCCTTTGTGGACTTAGAATAGACACATCTAACCAAGCACACCTAACCTACTGATCATAAGTTATCTTGGGGTTCTATGAGAACCATGACTCTTCCTTATTTCTATTTGGATGCTCCCAGCCTGTCACATTGTAGGAGTTCATTAAATATTTGTTTAATAGATAAATAAATGTGATTCTCATTGATTGCTAAACTGTTAAAATGAGGTAAAACAAACCCAAAGCACCACTTTGAAACTAGTTGCAAAATCAACCAAAGATGCCACGAATAGCTGTTTAAAATGTGGAAATGAAGGTTTGTAGCCATACATATAACTAATTTGGACAATTGGGTAACAATTTATCCAGAAATCCAAAATAGCCTTAAAATATTGGGAATAATATCTGAGTTAATGGATTCAGTGGACAAAAATAACTGGACCAGAAGTCAGAAAACATGACTTCTGCTTTTGACTCAACAACATATATCAATTTAACCTTTTAGTTTTCTTATCTGTAAGAGAAAAATAGGATGCTCCTCCCATTAAGAGGAAGAGCCCATACCCCCTGTCTTTGAAGCATGCTGGCCTCGTGACTTGTCCTGACCAAGAGAAAGTGGTGGCAGTTTTTCTGTTCCAGGCCCTTGCCAAGCATTTAAAAGGTTGGCTGCTTTTACTTTCCTTCTGAGAATGTGGCTGCCACACTGAATAGGCTCTGGGTAGGGAATAGTGAGAAATAATGCTAGAGGAGAGAAGGGCCATGGAGGAAGATTGCAAAGCAGGACGTGTGAGTTCCTCGGACTGTCAACCCCAGCTCACTACCAGATGAAGCCTGCTGGCCCCATCCATTCCCACGTGCAGCAGAAGAGACACCCAGGCCTCTCCGAGTTCTCAGGAATTGGGAACCACAGAATTGGGAAAAAATTTTTTAAAAATTTTTAAATTTTTAAATTTTTAAATTTCTTAGGCTGGCTAAGAAGGGAACAATAGGGAACTCAGTGTATTCCAGTGTTCTTTGAAAGAGCCAAGAAATGTTAGACAAGTGCCCTTAGTATTCCCAAAATATGAATCAATTCAAAAGTCTATATAAAAGATCATTGTTAAGTGATTATAACCAATTGAAAATGTTTTGAAATATGATAAAGGTAGTACTAAAAATAATTGACTTTTTAATCATTTACATTCCTACTAAAAATTAGACAAAGGATGGTTCTTAGTTTTGTTTTTTGTTTTTTTTTTTCATTCAAGGAGATTCATGTAGTGAATGTATGAGTAAAATACTTTCATGGGCATACCTGAATAATACCAATTCTTTCAGTGCTAGCTAAAGCAAGTATTGAAATGTGCATTAATTCTAATTTTTGCAGATAAAACCATACCTACTTCACTGTTGCATCGTTAACAACAAATTAATTCCTGAGTGAGGGTAGTTGCTTATAGGAATTGCTGATCTGGTTCTTGATGGATTGAAAAACCGGCAAATGGCTAAGTCATCTGCCACCGACGAACATATGATACACATTCTGTCAGCCACCTCAGCTGGCATCACAGCGCAAGCCCTTCAGGCAGAGTGAAATCATTGGACTCTTAACCGAAGAAATGTCTAATAATTGCATAGCCTTAAACTTCCTCTTAGCCCAACAAGGAGGCATATGTGCTATTGCTAACACCTCCTGCCATACATGGGTTAGTACCTCAGGGGAAGTGCAACAGGGGTTGAGGAAAAACTAACAGCAAGCCCACTTGTCAAAAAGTGTACAAACAGAGCTATCAGGAATGTCATCAGTTGGCTCCCGAGGGGAGGGAGGCGTGGTCACCCTGCTTGGAGCAATGGTATGCATAAGTCAAGTTTTTCTAATGTGCCGAAGCCACTGGTGTTCCCAAACCTTTCTTGCCAATATTGTTAAATGTGACTGGCAAGAGGTGGGCTTATATTATAGAAGATAAGGCAGAGGAGTAGGCAATGCCTGGTGAAAAGACCGAGGGTGGACTGTTAGGCAAACCACAGGCAATCTGTTAAGCCACCATGGCCCAGACCTCGCCTAAGCCTCAAGATTGACCAGAGAGGCAGAATGACATGAAGGACAAATGCTGTCAAAGGAAGGTAGGGGAGAAATGCAACAAAAGGGACCAATAGAAATGAGCTTACTTACTCAAATTTAAATCCCTGGTATATGGCATACATCTTGCCACCAAAAAAAGTTCTCAATCAGTGATTGCTGAAGAGACACCAACTAAAGAGACCAAGAATGACCAGACAGGGAGAATGAGAATGAAGGACAAACACTGCCAAAGAAAGGTATGGGAAAAGTCCAGTAAAACAGGAACAATAGAAACAAACTGGCTTACTCCAATTTAAATCATGGGCATAGGGCCCAGGGCTTGCCACCAAAAAAGGTTCGAATCAATGTCTGTATTTTATATCATTTTGTTTTTGAGGAAAGGGTGTCAAAACGAGAGAGAAAGTGAAAAGGAGCTGGGGAGGAAAACCATACTTACTAAATATCTACAATGTGCCATATCCTGTGCCAGCAACTTTCCTTGCTATCTCAGTGAAGAAGAGATAGTCTCAAGATTGTATTGCTAAGTAACAAAAAAGCAAAAATCAGAGAAGTTAAATGTAACAACCATTTAGTCAGTGGCTGAGCAGGATTCAAACCAAATGCCTTTTTCTAATGTGAGGGATCATGGTTCTCCCAGCTCTGTGACTGACTAATTTTGATACAATGAAAATCTTTTAATTTATCTGAATTTAACATGGAATTGTACTCTCCATATCCATTCATATTCAAAATTACAGTTCCATTTGTATTGATCATACTTAACATCCTTGGTGTGTACTTTTTTGCCTGGTCAACTCTAAATTCTTCAAAGGAATTTGGACTTTGTTTTCTTTTCATGGAACTATGTGTCATTGGATTCTGAAGACAACAAAAACACAATATTCATTTCTAATAAATGGACAAGGATTTTAAAAGCAATTTGTTGATTAAACAGTTTAATTAGTTTGAGAACTAGTATAAGAGAAGGCAGTTAATATTACAAGTCACTAAGAAAGCAAAGGCTTTTAACACATTTTTGTTTAAGTTAATTACAAAAGTTATCAGACAATTAACATACTTATTATCTATGATGAGAAAGTAGAAAAGTAAGCAAGGATGCCAAAGAAATTGATTAAGGATTACTTTTGAAAGCTCCCCATATGCAGAGCAATAAGATGACAGACACGCCTTGTAGAATACTTAAGTAATCTCCTGATACACACCCATGCCATAAACTAGACCTTTCAAAAATTTGAAAAGAGGTGAAATGCCTTCACTGAAAGGCTAGAAAACAGGCTTTATCTAAAGATCTAACTGATCTTCTTGAATAGACATTGCTACAAATTTGAAAGTTGGCTTAACTTTCATACATGAAGTCATTGGAATAGATCAAGCTAATCAATCAATTTTCAAACCTCAAGAAACGTAAGCGGAGTTATATACTCATATCTTTGTTAAAGCAGACCAATATTACTTTCTTCTGTGACAAAGCGATGGCACTTACAAATGACTTGGAGTCAGGAAACAAAATAAAATCCAGATGTTCATTAAGTCCTTTTATTCAATATTACTTGATTATCTTGTCAACAGGATTTTTTAAAAAGTGGCACACGACTAAATACAGTGTGCCACTGGTTTGAATCAGTAACTTACTGTCAGTCTGAAGAAGCAAACAGAGCAGTGTCTGAGGGAAGAACTTCAGTTGAGATACTGTCAGTAAAACACTTAAAGAAAAATGGACGAGAAGAAACATCATATAGGCCAGGAAAATATGACTATGAAAACATGACAATATGGTACTATAAAATTGACTGTGATGGGGGAAGTGAGAATGGGAAGACAGGTAAAGAACTTCCATTTGGAGTGATGGAAAAGTATTGAATGGAGATAGTGGCAATGGTTGCAAAGCATGATGAATGTAATTAATGCCTCTGAATTGTACACCCCAAAATGGTTAAATGACAAATTTTGTTATGTATGTACTATGATAAATTTTTTAATTGCCTTTAATTACTATCTATATGGAGAGAAATTAAATACCGATGTCAAGAAACGTCCTATAGGGCGGGCCGCGGTGGCTCAGCGGGCAAAGTGCTTGCCTGCTATGCCGGAGGACCTCGGTTCGATTCCCGGCCCCAGCCCATGTAACAAAAACGGAAAAACAAAATACAATAAAACAAGAAAATGTTTAAAGATGTTTCCCTTTCTTCCTTCCTTCCTTCCTTCTAAAAAAAAAAAAAAAAAAAAAAAAAAAAAGAAACGTCCTATCTAACTAGATTTGTAATAACTTAACCCTTCATAGAATACAATATTTGCCTGAGAAATTTATTTGTATAAAGGAACAGTGAAAAAAACTTAAAATTATATCTATCAAGAAGAACCAGAGAAGAGTGAATTTGATATGGGGTTTGAAAGTTAATGTTGAGGAACTGAAATTTTAGTTTATGAAAGAGAAATATGGAGATCAGAATGTTAATAAATGCATTAAAATCTGGGCGGGCCGCGGTGGCTCAGCGGGCAAGAGTGCTTGCCTGCTGTGCCGGAGGACCTCGGTTCGATTCCCGGCCCCAGCCCATGTAAAAAACAAACAAACAAACAAAATATAATAAAACAAGAAAATGTTTAAAGATGTTTCCCTTTCTTCCTTCCATCCTTCCTTCCTTCTCTGTCTTTCCTTCCCTTCCTCCCTCTCTCTTTAAAAAAAAAAAAAAAAAAAAAAAAAAAAAATTTATTATTATGCACACAGAAAATGACCAGATGACACCTAACCATTACACTACAACACAATGACAAATATATAGCGAAAATTAATGTTCAAAATTTGACAAAGCAGGAGTGTAAATTGCTTTCATAGAGAAAAATTTCAGATTTGTTCAGATGAAGACTCTCTTCTGATAATTAGACTTACCTAATAAATTGCCTATTTGATGATGACACTTGAATTTTGCAGAGATCTCTCATGTCCAAAATGACCTCTTGATTGCCCCCAAACCCACCTCTCATGCTACCATTTTGCTTTTGACTAACTCCTAATCATCTTTCAGCCTAAGCTTAAATGTCATTTTTCTCAAAATCTAAAATAGATGTTCTCTTTTCTCATAACACCTTAATTTTCTCCAGAGCATTTGTTGCAACTTGTAATTATTTATTGTTTTCATTTATTTATTTGGCAGCTACCATGAGCTAAATATTGTTTTAGGTACAGGATGTGCTCTTCCTTTCATTGAGTTACAGGCTCAAAAAGATTAAGCACTATATGTTTTGTTAAATCTTATATATTATGGCTGAAAAAAAATAATGCATGAATACATAAAGGAAGGGAGAGGACAGACTTCTTTCCTTGGTGATAAGGACAAGAGCAAGGTACAACCATTTAATGAATGTGTACCCCAGGGAGTACTGGACATTTTATACATTTTAATTCTTCCATTCCCATGGGGTAGATACTATCATACTCATTTCATTAAACAATAATTTGAGGATCAAAGAGGTTAAGACACTACCCAAAGGTCAACAGCTGATGATTAGTGAAGGTAAGATTCAAACTCAAATCTGTCATACTTTCAAGCCACTTTATTGCTTTCTGTCACATCAGGTTTCTAGATCTAGAGTTTCATGAAAATAAATACACATCAAAGATCATTTTAAAAACGTGTGATTTCACTGGCATAATAATATTGCTTGAAAGAACAAGCTTTAAAGTGCTTCCCAGGTTCTGCTGGAAGAATAGATAATTTGTGATTATTAACATATCCCATTTTTATTTAATCTCAAATATTAGTTATACATAAAAATAAAAACATTAGTTGGTGATTATAAAACAAGTCTCACAGCATTTTATCAGGTATTGTTTTGAAACATTTAAAGATATGTGTTAAAGAGTAAACGTCACTCATTTTAAACATCTTTCTTTACATTAAAACAAACTTCTCTCTTTAAAATAAATGAATAACACAAGCCTGTATTTTAAATGAACTGAGACATTAATGACAAAAGAGTCAAAAAATCATAAATAATGCATTTTAATTCTTTTCTATGATTCCAGAATACATGTTCTCTGTTAAACCATGTATGCCCTATACTTTGAGGGGTTTCATTACATTTAAAAAGAACAATAGTCATATTGCGAAAGCTATATCATTCACAATCATCTTCCAGAAACATGGCTCCTGTAGCACAGCTCTACATTTTCAGGCAGTTCCCTCCAGTCTCTCCATTACACTTTAACTAAACAGGTGATACCTATTTAATGCGTAAGACTAACCTCCAGGATAACCTCTCGACTCTGTTTGGAACCTCCCAGCCATTGTCACTTTATTTTGTCTCATTTCTCTCTTCCCCCTTTTGGTCGAGAAGGTTTTCTCAATCCCTTGATGCTGAGTTCCAGCTCATTCTAGGATTTCTGTCCCATGCTGTGTGATTGTGAAAACCTTGTGCCTGATGCTCCTTTCATCTACCTTATCGACAGACGAATGAAACATATGGATTAAAAATAAATAAACAATAGGGGGAACAAATGTTAAAATAAATTTAGTAGATTGAAATGCTAGTGATCAATGAAAGGGAGGGGAAAGGGGTATGACATGTATGAATTTTTTTCTGTTTTCTTTTTATTTCCTTTTCTGAATTGATGCAAGTGTTCTAAGAAATGATCATGACGATGAATATACAACTATGTGATGATATTGTGAGTTATTGATTCTATAACAAGAATGGAATGATCATATGGTAAGAATGTTTGTTTTTGTATGTAGCTATGTATCATTAAAAAAAAAACCAGAACCATAGAACTTAATAAAAATTCTTGTAGCTATTTATTCCATGTATAGCTATTCTCAGGCATATTATTTACCGATGTGCCTTGCAGGAAATATCTTGCTTTGTAAACACTTCAAAAAAAGCAAGTTCCAAAGGAGACAAGACTTCTGACTAACACACCACAGCAATATGACCTCCTGACCGAAATTTCTCTGAATGTGCATCATAAACACCACCGACACCTGTCGTTTTCAGAGATGAATAAAAAATTGCCAAAGAATGCCACAATGCTGCTTGAGCAGAAACATGAGAAACTGTACTCTTATACCTTGGTTAGATCAACAAATTTTACCTCTCTCCCTCAAGCTACACTTTTTATTTTGACCTGTGTTTAATTGTTTAAAAATCCGGAAAACCCTTAATGCAGTAGACATGCTTACGTTCTTCACATTTCCATCTTATTTTCAACACAACTGCCATTTTTTTAATGTCTAAATAAAAACCCTCCACATCAGATATCTTATAGTTTCCCTGAATAGGCCAAAATACACTAATATTTTAAAGAAAGCTGTGCACTGAGAGAAGGCATGTATTTTTGGTTAAGTGTATCCAAAAATATACTTTGCATTGTAGTCATATCAACTTAATAGAATTGAGTTTCAAAGGTAATGCTTGCTTACAAAGTTTATTGATATCTGCAAGTGAGCAATATTTGCAATTCTGAGCATTTTAAATTAGCCAAAAATTTTGCATCTTTGAAACCAAACAAAATTTTATTAATTTCATGCAAATTTGTAACCAATATATAAAGATATATCTGAATGTTTTGGATTTATAATTACAAAATCAATTGTATTTGCAATGAACAAGAGAGCTTTCCTAATACAATAATAATAGCATTTAGGTAGATCCACTTGAAAAGTTTTGTCTGTGTGTTTTTTTTGTGCACTATGAAAAATTGTCTTTTCTGTTCATCTAGATTTACTTAGATTTAAAGGAATGCAGGTAGAAGTATATAGAAATTTGGAAGGTTTGTAAAAATCTTGAACGCAGGTAAAATTATATAGCAACTATTACAACTTTATTTTTAACATCTTCGTTATGACAGGTTAAGATGATAACCAATTAAACTTAGGGAGCTGAAGTGAATCACTCACATCCTAGGCAAAGAGGAACTAAAACTGTGTTTTCTCATCCTGGAAGACTGTTGAGCACTAAAGATTCTGTTCAAAGAAGGTGGGAAGTGGTCATCAGTGAAAACTGAAGGGAAATCTTTTCCAGCCCAGGCTCAGGTTCAGAGAATGACACATCCATGTGTCAGATGTATACAGCTTCTAGCATTTCTAGCACCAAAAGCCATTGGTTTTGCAGAAAGAAGGCACTTCTCATTTGGAACTGTGTTTCAGTAGTGAGGGAAAGAGAGATAGTTACAAGCATGCATTAAATAATTACATTTAGATAAAATGATGAAATAAAACTTTACATTCATGGAAATAAAACATTATATGGATTTTGAATTTCAAAATAAAATAAAACAAATGTAATGTTTCAGTTTACTTAAATCAATACTAAGACAATTATAAGCCATATTAACCTAGATATTTTTTAAATGCTCTGTTTCTTTAAGGAAACTTTCATCTGTATAAATTGCTTAAATATATTTTAAAATAATGTAAATATGGCAGTGATAGCTAGCATATGTACATAGTTTTTAACATCTGCCAGACAGCATTAAACAAGGTAACATACATAGTTTGTGAGGATCCTTTATACACATTAACTACTCATAGTTCTTAAAGGGATCCTATGAGGATAATACTATTATGACTCCCAATTAGAAACTATGAGACTGCGGCATGGAAAGGTTAAGAGAAAGTAAAAACTATTGTTACAAAAATCACTAAAAGTGCTATAACTGATATTTATATGCTAGATTTTTTCATTGTAGTTTTTAATTTTTCAATAAATATCTACCAAAAATATTCCATTCCACATCTTTTTTCTCAACTTAAAACAGTTTGTCCTGCTCAATTTCTAAAAAGAAGTTTAACAGTCCAGTCAGTGGGCTATAAAATATAAGTCTAACTTCATAAACTCACCTCAAAAATAAAATTTCAACTCAAAGGAAAGGCAGGAATTACAGGTTGGTGATAATTAAATGCAGAGTTTATCCTCACAAACTATGTATGTTACCTTGTTTAATGCTGTATGTAAGATGACCATTTCTTATCTAGAAAGTAGAGCGGTTAAATAATTATATATTTTTCTATAGCTGTACTGCCACATTAACATGAAAAGGCTACTGGCACTACTTTGGGTGTAGCTGGAAAGGACAACATCAGGAATCGACAAAGGCATTAACTTCTACTTTAAATTTCATTCTCCCCTGTATAAATTAGATTTTTTATGCTATTTAAATGTAATTTTATTACATTTACTATAATATAGTGACACTTGAAGTGCAGCTATTGTACGAGTCTGCCTGAGCCTCAGGTACAATATAAACTAAGGCTTATAACTCAGCTTTGAAAATTAGCTCATGAATCAAAGGAGATATAAAGTCTAAGCCTCAAAACCCATCTTTATTTACCAGATTTGCAGGAATTCCATTTGACTTTTATTAATATCAGTAGTTATTTTTAAAAATCAGATTTTGATTTTCTTAACACTCTTAACCATTCCATTTGCTAGAGACTATTTTCTCAGCTATATATACCATGCCACAACATTTACAACTAAAATATAAATGATAAAATTACCGATAGTGGGTTTTGAAGGCATTTTCTCCTTCCAAGTTCACAAAATACATATATGAATATTGCAATGAACTTGCCTATTTAGATTTTATTTATAAGTGGCAGTGAACAAATTAAATGCATTCTTATGGAATACTTCATAAAGATAAACCTGCCTCAACTTTTTTTTTTAATCTGCTGGAACTCGCTATGAAAGATTCATTCTAGCTCTTAGATGCATTCATTCATTTTCATTCAACAAAATTTACTGTGCATCTACCATGTGCAAAATCCTGTAATGAGATTCAGAGAAATGGACATTTCCAGAGAAAAATGGATGAGAAACAATGACATTTGTAAGGAGGAACAAATCCATGGTAAGTGTGTGTTTATGTGGGAAAGAGGACAGGTTGATGAGACTTCTCTGAAATGATTTTAAATATCAGATTTGAAAGATGAGTGGGGTTTCACTTGGCAAAGGTGGAGGATTTAGGTGGCTGGGAGAAGGGAGGAAAATTTTATAGTGATCTGCAAATGATAGATCAAAGCAAAGCAAACTTGTTAGAAGATCTGGGGGGGAAGCAAGGGAGAACTTGGTTCACTGGGATTGCAAAAAAATGGTCTAGTGTGGTTGGAACAGGAGCAGAAAGAGTTTAGAGCAAGAGAAGAAATAAATGAGACTGAAGAGATAAACCAGGAGGGTCCCAGTAATGAGGAGCTTTATCAGCCTTGTCAGGCATGATGGACTTTATTCTAATTCTCAAAGAGAAGCATTCAGGGGAAAAAGGAAATGACATGGTCAAATTTGGATTTCAAAAAGATCATCTGGCTGTGCAGGGAGAGATGAGAAAGGGTGTTAATGCTATTAAATAAAAGAACATCAGTGATAGCATTTAGGACAGTGAGAAGCAGACAAACATAAAAAATCAAAAGATAGTTCGGAAGAAAAATTGGAAATGCTTGACCATAGATCGAATTTGGGGAATGAGAAGGAGAAAGAAACGAGACCTAGATTTCCTTGTTTATTAATGAGATGATCTAAAGTGCCAGTTAAAATGAAAGAAATAATAGAATGAAAGAGTCATTTCAGTGAAACAATGGTGATTTGACTTGGTTATATGTTGAGTTTAACAAAGCTAGAAGACTATGTAGAGCTTAGCCAAAGTATAAGGAATATGAGATTGTTAAAGTAGAACATTGCTATTAATTTTTATTTTACTTTGTATCTATTTACTGGCCTATCTTTGCATAGGAGGTGGGTTTCAAAGAGAGCTAACAATCTTGCTCTATAAGAGGAAATAAAGAATGATTATATAGAAATTGAATTTAATTTTTGTCAATTATGGTCTCAGCTTTATTATTTACAGTAAACTCTCATGGTGCTTCATTTTAACAAAAGATTCATTTACATATATTCAATAGTAATAGAGTATAAACTCCAAGACAGCAGAGGTTTTGCCCTTTACTTGTTGCGTATGCCCAACTGTCAGGAACTTACTGCATACTCAATAAATGTTTGTTGAATGAATGATAAAATATATAATATATTTGATCATAGTTGCATAATTGCAATACTATTACTGTAGAAAGCCACTCAGAGGCATCAGTCTTACTTAACAACTTGAAGGTATAACAAGTCTGTTTCACAGGGAGTTCAGGGTATCAGTTAAATTATCAATGTCTGTAAAACTCTTTAACATCATCTTAACTCGGGAATGAAATGTTTATGATACAAATTTACACATTTTTAAAATGAAGCTAAAAGTGCTTTAAGAAATATTAAACTTAGGATTCAGCTCCTCTTCATCAAAAAAATGGTCCCAAATCTAGTTAAATTCATGTTACATAATGATACTTACTTAAGAATATATTCTGGTTCAACATAAATGTGAATTTCTATTACAGTGCCAAATTGGTTAATGCGTTTTCACACAAATAGTTCCCTACAGTTGAATGGGTCACTGCTTAGAAAAGTGGAATGAGACATTTTCACACCTTCCTAATATCTTGATAGAGAATTATGCCCTAATATAGGGCATGTTTTCTGAAGGTAATTTCATAAATTTTTGAGAGTTACTAACACATGTATAAGCAGTAAGAAGAATTCAACTGTGGTAACTGGAAAAAGAATAATTTTGTATAATCTTATATAATAATATAAACTCAAATTAGAAATGGAATATTGCTTTATTAAAATATTTTTTACAAAATTCAAATGATTGGATGGTAAAACTTGAATGATCGTATGATTTCTGAATAAAATTCAAAAGAAAAAAATATAAAAATAAAAATTCAAATGATTGAAATGTGGCTTACTATTTTGATAATTTTTTTCAATCTACATAGTCTGCACTTTTTTGTCATATTACATGGCTGAAAACTAGTTATAATCCAAAAGCAGGATATAAAACATAGTTTAGGCTTTTGGAACAGCTCAGCTTTTTGTCTACAGTCTTTGGTTTTAGTTTGGTTTTTTTTGGGGGGGTGGGGGGTAGGGGGGGCATGGGTTGGGAATCAAATGCAGGTCGCCCACCTGGCAGGTGAACATTCTACCACTGGACCACCCATGCATCCTTCTTTGATTATAAATGAAATAAAAATGTGGACTCTCAATTAGAAATCCAACACACCAAAACGGACACAAAAGGAAATGAATTTATCCTAAATTATGATTTGTTGAAGATCAATTTATGTCTTGTTTAGAAAAGGGTCACCAAGACACTTTCAAGTCTTTACATTTACAGGAAATCTCCTCTTATTTACAGAGAATTAAAAAGCACAAACACATTTTCTTAATAAGCTTCTTCAGTTCTTCAAATATTTCTAAGAAATGCCAAAGGCTTGCCTTAGTTAACAAGTACACAGATAATCCAACGTGCAGCACTGTCAGCTAAATGGTGTTTGATCCCCAAAGATGCCGTTGGTAGGATTTTAGCAGCTATAGAAATTTATGAGTTACAAATTGTAGCAATTCTTAGAGTTTTGAGTGAGCTAATAAAAGAGCTTTATATAAGATGAAAACCTGACAAGAAAAAAAAATCACTGGTTTGAAGAAATGAAAACTGTTTTAGATATGAGAATTGGTCTTCCAGAGGAAAATACTCTTTTCTTCTTTTAAATTAGGTGTAAATTTTCTCCAAAATAATGAATACATGTTAACTGCAAAAATTAAAAAACGTTGAAGAAAAAAAGACCCCTAACTTGTTGACCCAGAGATAACCATTATTAACATAGTTTTCCCATTCCTTAAGCTGTAAAGTTTTTTAAACATTAATTGTAAACTTGTGGTTCAAATTCACTATATAGACTAAATTTGATTGTTTTCGATTTCTACTTTCCTAATTATAAAGGTAACAGTTAATTGCAGTGAATGTAAAGTATGCTAATGAAGCTGTCAATCTTAAATATTATATATATACTAGTTGTAAATATTTTGAATACTTATTTCCAGTCCAGGAATTTTGCATATAGTTAATATAAGTATAATTGGATGTATCCTAGAGAAGTCAGTACTTGCAAGATTGTATTAAGCACAGTAATTCTTTTGGAAATTAATTCATAAACCAGTGAACAAAGATATGCTAGTGAAAAGGAAAGAGTAGCGCCAATCTTGAGAAGGAGAAATTATTAACATGCTGAGAAGAAGTTAGCAGAATACTAAGTGTGAACATTTATAACCAAGCTCCATAAGGTGTTGTGATTTTACGAATGAGAAGCATGATTTGACTTAGTACTTTCGGATATCACCCCGTGTTTTGCAATCTAATCTATGATCAGATTACAGGCTCCATATGCCTTTCAGCCTTTGTGCGGTCTCTTGGTTAGACCATGAAAAGAAGTTGAATTGAGAGTCAGAATCAGACACAGAGAACTTCTCATATTGCATCTGCTATACATATAGTGAACACTGATCACTTGTGTTTATAGTGATGCTAGGTTCTTCTAAGGATACAAAGGTAAATAATACATGCTTGAGTCCTGGCATCTTACGTTCTAGCTGGGGATATAAAACCTAAGTTAAAAGAATATTTATTATTTCTAGTTAAAGATTTTTGAGAATTCTCTGCAAATATTATTGAGACAATGCATGTTTTACCTTCTGAGAGTTCATACATAAAATATATTACCATTTGAAATCATTTTGGAAATGGGACAGCATGCATAAATACTTTATGGAGCATAGAACATGCATTCCATAGTTAGACCTACAATGAGGATGCTGGCATCAACTGTGGGGTGGACCCAAAGGACTACCATAAAGCCAATTGTTTGCTCTTCTGATACTCTTACTTGCGATCCTTTAAACTTAGATTCAGAACTTTCCTTCACTCCATTTCAATTTCCTAGCACAGAGTGTTGCGAGCTGCAAGCACTGGAAGTACCAATTCCATTCTTGGTCCCAATGTCATAAAAATACTAGGGAATGATCTCATTAATTTTTTTTAGTCTTTTTAAAAACAGATTTATTGGGTTTTAATTTACATATGATAAAACTCCACCCATTTTAAGTATACAATTCTATGTTTTTAAATAAATTCACAGAACAATGCAACCATTACCACAATCCAATTTTAGAATATTTTCATCATTCCCCAAAAAAATCCCTTGTGCCCATTCACAGTCACTGACTTTTCCCACCCTTGGCCCAAGATAACCACTAATTTAATCTGTTTATATCAATTTTCCTTTTCTGGATATTTCATACAAATGCAATTATAAAATATGTAGCCTTTTTTCACTTAGCATAATGTTTTTGAGGTTTATTCATGTTTAACACATATATTACTACTTCATTCCTTCTTATTGTTAAATAGTACTTGAGTGTAATATTTATCCATTTACCAATTGATGGACATTGGTAGTTTTCATTTTTTGGTCATTATAAAAAATATCGTTACAGACATTTGTAGAAATGCTTTTGTGTATGAATATGCCTTCATTTCTCTTGACTAGATACATAAGAATGGAATTGCTGCATTGTAAACTAAATTTAACCTTAACTTTTTAAGAAATTGCCAGACTCTTTTCCAAAGTGGCTGCACCATCTTACATTGTCACCAGGAAACATAGGACAGTTCCTGTTTCATGATATTCTTGTAATCGCTTATTATTGTCTTTTTATTTATTTATTTGTATGCTGTATGGCAGGGATCACATTTCATTTTTTTTCCATATGAGTATCACCTTATTGCAGCATCATTTGTTGAATTTTTTCATTTGGCTTGGCTTTTCATTTGTTTGTTTGTTTGGGAAGTGCATGGGCCAGGAATCGAACCCAGGTCTCTTGCATGGCAGGCAAGAATTCTACCACTGAACTACCCTCACACCCCTATCTATCTTTTTTATTAGAGCTATTTTAGTGATTGCGAAGTGGTATCTCACTGTGGTTTTATTTTGCATTTCCCTAGTGACTAATTATTTTGAGCATCTTTTCA
Source organism: Tamandua tetradactyla (assembly GCF_023851605.1). Classification (NCBI taxonomy): domain Eukaryota; kingdom Metazoa; phylum Chordata; class Mammalia; order Pilosa; family Myrmecophagidae; genus Tamandua; species Tamandua tetradactyla. The sequence goes on along the minus strand of NC_135327.1, from coordinate 153,824,253 downwards.
CGTGCTTATTGACCATATTTCTTTGGTGAAATATTTATTCAAATCTTTTATCTATTTTTAAATTGGGTTATCTTATTAGTGAATTATAAAGGTTCTTTATATATTCTATGTTACCACAAATTTCAATAGAACAATGTTTATTTGGATAGAGTAAATTCCAAGGAGATGCATGAATGATCTTAAGGATTTGACTGATGGCAGCTATTTTCTTCGAAACTGGTAGTTTAAAATTATTAGTGATTTCTAAACTAAGAAACAGGAAGTACACATTCCAGTTCCTTTTTTTGATCATTATTATAAACATCACAATGACTAGCTTTACTGCTCATACAAAAATGGATAGATGCCAGAATATTGATTGGAATTAGAGTTAATAAAATCATAGATTATATAGATATATATTTGGTCCAGTATTCTGCTCAAGCCTGTGTGTGTTGAAATGTTTCAGCTACATCAAAGATCACCTTTACTAAAAACAATCTTAGGTTATTACAACTCAAGAGAAATTTCTTCATCTCTTTTATTTCCCCCCCCTTTTTCCTCCTTCCTTTCTTTTGCTTCTCAAATTAGTGATATTTTAGCAATGAGGCTTAGTTAAGATTTCTACTACTTTATTCCCGCTTCTTCTAAAATATTTCTTTTTCCGAAAAAGTCTGATAAGATGTATATTGCTGACATGCTCTTTAGTTTCATCCCATATCAGATTGGGCTTTGAAATAAGTTAGTAAAGGAACATTATTTAATGAGCTTGAGTGTGATGTTTGAACTCTTCATCTTAGGAACTTCTGACAGTCAACATTTATTTATTTATTTTAGCACTTCTGTTAACTGATAATTTTGATAAATGATCATAGTCATTAAAGATACTGTTAGCATAGGTAATATTGGTGTACAGTAGGCTATCAAGAATACTTTCTATAGAATTACCTTGGATGATAGTTACCAAATTATTACAAGCAATAATTTCTGTATCAAAGATTTACAATCCCCAGCCAATGGATCACTTACTTCAAGTTATAGTAAATAAAATTAAAGTCAAGTAAATACAATAATTTAGACAGCTCTATGGAGACTTAAAAAATGAATTTATTGGAAAGGGTTGTTTTCTGATCTTCACACCCCTTATCATATAAGAAAATTAACACTTTAAACTTTTAAAACTCTTTGATTATTTAATAGTGATATAATGTGGGTTTCAGGAATAAGCACGTTCCATAATATGCAGCAGAAAATAGAAATGGGTGAAATGGATGGATATATAGAAATGAAAAGTAAAGTCCTAATCCATGTACTATAGTGTCCCCCCAAATAAACAAAAATGATCACAATTATTAAATTTCTTCAAGAAGACTGTATTCATCATAAGTGAATGCCTTAATTATTTAGTTAACCATCAACAGTTCTATGAAACAATAGTGGTGGGAATTTACTGTCTTTTAAAGGACTTAGGACCTGAAACCTTGTTTGAGTCTTACTAGCTATGTTACTTTGGACAGGCGTTTTAACCTCTGAGTCTCAATACTTTCATCTATAAAATGGGGTCATAATAATAGCTACCTACTTCAGAGAACTGTCCACAACATTATTTAAGAGTACTGTATTATAAAATGTTTCATATGTTAAAAGGCAGGTAAATATGAGTTTGCCCTTATTATAATTACTTGAAGACAAGTTTCTAAGAATGCTGGTAACTTTGGAGGTGAGAGAATCTATATATTATGTAAAGACAATTTTTACTGGACATATCTAACCAAATATAAGGTATAGAATTTTTTTTATAGTAACAAGATATTTTAAGAAAATTTAGGCTTTAACTCAATGACATTTAATACTGCCATTATAAATTTAATTCCATGATCACGTTATTAGAGTGGTATTTTTCTTCACAAATAATTGCAACTCAAGAAAAATCAGCAAAAGACTTCTGATTTGAAGTCATTTTTATGCAGTTCCAATTTCCAAAGTACATAAAGCTTTGTTGCTTTACAGATGAGAAAACAAGGCTCAGGGAGGTTGCATAAACTGACTTAAGTTCACTCAGACTAGAAGGCTATTACAACAGCGGAGACAACATAATGGAACATGAAATTTTAGAATTTTAAAGATGGGAGGGATTTTGCAATCCAGCCCACTCATTTTGTATAAAACTGAGAAAACCGAGGTTCAGAGGTGCAAATTGACTTTTCCAATGTCATGTTGATATAAGAAAAATTTAATGCAAGACAAAAGAATGGATCTTCAATTTTTATGATTTCATAAAAAATGGTAAAAGAAATGATTTACACCAAAGCATTTTGTCTTTTTAAGTATTAATTTCACTTAAATAATTACATATTTATAGATCTTAGACTTCTTCAACCATTTTCACCATTAAAAAGAGAAATCAAATAATACCTCCTGATCACGTGAACATCTGCTTTTGTGTTTTAATGTTAAACTGTACTTAGGTATTAATATATTAATACTGTCATATTAAATGGGTAGCAAGTGATTAGGCCACAAGGGGTGTTCAATCTGATGGCAAGTATGTACTTTATATTGGACATCTGTGAATAGAATTTCACTAAATTGAGGGACTTTGGGAATCTGCATTAACTCAGGAGAGATAGATTTAAATTTGTTTCTTATTCAAGACATCTCTTCAGCACATTTACTTTAGAATGTATGAGCCCAGTTTTTATTTCCAATTTTTTCTTTAGCAGCTTTCTCTTTGACATGAGTTAGATGATTTGAGTGGGAAAAGTTCTAATTGGTGATGTTTTCTTGACCAACAAAATTGTTCATATTGGTCACATTTTGTATTCCTCTCTTTATTTTAAAATTAACTTTGGTAATGAATATATTTTTACTCTATAACCTAAAGATTTCCAGGTGAGTTTACCCATAGAGAAATATGGTGTAAATACAGGCATATGGGCTTCCTGCCCACTCTGAATTAAGCATATACATGAAGAATATCCCAGTTCAGAAACCTCCTAACATATGCCCAATGACTAAAACATAGCACTAGCACCCGATGGGTGATGTGAATCTGTGCCTTTCCCGAGCCCTATTTTTAATTTATAAGGAACATCCAGAACAGAAGCATCAACAAAACATGTTCTAATTTGGGACTAGTTCAAAGGCTTAGTTGGAAGCAGCATATAAAATTTTTAGTAGAGCCACACATAACTAGAGTAAGAGAATTACTACCAGGTGCAAATGTAGCTATAGCACCTCAAAATTAAGGGCCTTTCAGACTATTAATGCCAAATACAAATATAATACAAGTTACCTATGTAATTTTAAATGCAGTCACATTCAAAAAGGGACAAAAGAAAAGAAAAGGTGAAATTAATTTTAATAATATTTTTTAACTCAACAAATAAAAAATATTATTTTGACATGCAATAAACAACATTGTTTTAATGAGATGTTTTCCATCTTTCCTTTCATACCATCTTAGAAATCCAGTGTGTAGTTTGCACTTATGGCACATCTCAATTCACACTGGCCAGTTTCAAGTGCCCCTGATATCACCACGTGTGGCTAGGGGCCACTGAATTGGACCAAGCAGGTTAGTGTTAATAAGAGCGTGGTATATGGGGAAAAATAGACATAATGTAACCTATGGATGACAGTTAATAGTATTATTTTAATAGCTTTTCGTCAGTCATGACAAAGGTAACTACTCTTTTTAAAAAAATGTGCGATTATTTAAAAAGTGCTATCATCCATTGTAACAAATGTTTCACACCACCGCAACATGCTGAATTCTATGTGATTGTTCTGTAAACCCACAATTTCTCTAATAAAAAAAGATCCAAAAGAATAACAACAACAACAGCAACCAGAGCGGGCCTGGGCGTGTGGTCTATAGGTCTGTCGGGCATGTGGGGGTGAGATGGTGGCGACCCTGTTTCTCTTCCTTCAGGTGGGTGGCTGGGATATTTGTACATTTGACCATGTAGCACTAACTAAGTAAAAGACTCATTATGACTTGGTAATAATATTAAAAGTTATCATTCTTACAGCTGATCTTTAATGGAGCACTTATACCACGTATGTGCCACTCTTCTAATCTATTAAAATTTATTGAATCCTCACAATAGTCATGTAAAATAGGGGATGCTCTTATACCCACATTATCCAAAATATCTGATAGGAGGACTTCCCAATCAATTGTCACAAATGTGTTTTCCTAACAAAGGAGAGTAATGCTCCCTATTACTCTAACAAACTATTTTTAAGAAAGTATTATCATCTAAGTCACCTCCTGCATGTACTGCTAGTAGACTTTAGGGAGCAATAGCCCAAATAATACAGATATTTTTAAAAGCTACAAAGGTACATTTTAATGTCGTATTCTGCATATCAGAACAAAAGATTTAGGAAATTACTATGAAAACTCAATTTAGAGACTGATGAATCACATACAAACAACTTGTAACAACTGTGTGGCCTGTATCAATATATACTGAAAGCAACCACAGTAAAATACCTTTGGTCCACAGACAGTGAATATCATATGAGAAAGGTAGATCTCCTATCAAAAAGTGCACTGAAGACTGATTATAAAACATCTCGATGCAAGTGAAAGATTAGTGTGTTTTCATAAAACCAGTTTTCCAATCATTAGTCTAAATATGAAGGTCCATTTTAGAAGCTATTACTAATGTATCAACTGCTGCCACAAGAGTATGGGAAATAAAATGATAAACTAAAGCTAATCAAAATAGTGATTATTGTTTATTTTTTAGGTGTATATTTATTATGTGACCTCTTCACTCCCACTTTTCATTTGACTGACTTCTGTTCATTCTTCAAAATCCTCAAGAAATCCTTTCTTGACCATCCCCAGCACCATCGTTCCCTCTATTTTTTTTTTTTTTTGTGGGGGCGGTGCATGGTCCAGAAAACAAGTCCGGGTCTCCTGCATGGAAGGAAGCATTCTACCACTGAACCACCCCTGCACCCGCACTCCCTCTATTTTAAGCTCTCAAAGTAACACGTCTATCTCCTTTGTCACAGTTACAATATGTACATTTATTCATGTGCTTATTTGATGGGTGTCTATATCTCCCACTAGACAATAAGTTTCATGAGGGCAAGGACCAACTCAGGTTTTGTTCAATATTTTATCTGCTTCCTAGCAAATTGCCTAATACAAAGTAGATAACTGATAAATGTTTTTTGAAAAAAGTTAATGCATGCTATGTTATTTTATAAGCACGAGTTTGTTAGTTCCTAAAATAATCGTTAGTTATTTTACTCTAGTTCATAAAGAAAATGAATCCTAGAGAAGTTAAGTGATTAGCCCAAGACTATACAGCTAATAATTACATTGATCTCAAGTAGTTTGATTCTCTTAATTACTTTTCTAAAGCCCAGCCTTGTTTTAAATTCTTCCTGATGCTTCATAGCCCATACCTAATCCAAGTATTATTGACTGCATCTTAAATTTGCCTTCTTTTCTCTTTCTGCATTGTCTCTACGTAGCCCACACTGGGATAAAGTTGTCTTTCTAAAATATTAATGTGTATTCCAGGATCATTCAATGACTGTCCAGAACATACAGAATAAAGTGAAAACTTCTGGGCATAACTAACAATGTTCCCCCGAATCTAGATCTTGCCCTCTTATCACTCCAAACTCATCTCCAGTTGCTCTCCCGTATGGCCTGGGCCCCAGAATACCAAATGGTCCTCATTGTTCTATGCTGTTTTTGCTCCTTCCTGTCTTTGCATATCCTTTCCTTCTCCACCTGTTGATTCTTTCCCAATCTCCAAGACTCAATTAAAATGTCCTTCCTAAAGCTTCTACCCTGAACCCCACAGCGTATCTACCTCGGTCACACTATGAGTAACTTCTACACTGAAAGCCAGGACAATACTTTCAACTGTTCTTATTTCATATTTTTAGAAATTAGTGAAAAGTGACTGGTTCATAGTTGTTGAGCCTAGTGAATAAATAGATACAGATTTCTAAATTGCATACACACAATTTATATTAAGGCAATTTTTGTTGTGAGAGTGTTCGTTTGGTGTTCATTTGCTATAAACCACAATTTTTCATGTGAGGTGGGACATTTTGGACACTGTAGTGGGAAAGGTAAGAGGTGGACTGTCCATGGGCCATGTGAAATTTCAAGAATCAGAAGAAATATTTTTCATCAAAATGTATTTATTAACTGAAAAGAATGACCTATTATTTTGTGACTAATGACATGAAAATTCATTTCCAAGAACTGAGAACATACATTAGAAAACATTCTCAGGAGACTTTTATAAATCTGTGGGATACCAGTGCCTATTAAATAAAGCTCTTTATGGAGAAGCTCAGTTTTATGTGCCATAATTTTTTTCCCTAACAAAACAGGTTGCTCTACTATAACAAAAGAAGAATCACAAAACAAAACTTCATCTGGTCATATCCTTGTCATAATTTGCCTTTAGCACCCTTACCCCCAGATCTCTCTACACAAAAGCAAATTTAAAAATATATGTATATATTTAGTGATAAAACCACATAGAATGATTTGGAAATGTGGACTTGATGTACATGCAACCTGCAAGTAAATTTTTATTTTATGAAGACTTCATTTTTCCATTATTAATTATATTAGCACATACTTTGGAAAATATCTGTTTTTGAAAAATTAGAAAACCACGTTATAATCTTTTTTAAGGTAATCATCACCTAAATCAATCATGAAGCATTTCACATGCTTGCTTCTGTTTTGTTCATTTTTTAAATATAGTACAAAAAGTACTTATTGCACAGTAGTTATGTTTTAGTATGAATTGAAAAAATATTTTTAAAAACTCCCATTTCAGTTGTTGTATTTGAAATCACTTGTTATGATTCTGAACAATAATTTATCCCTTACTACTGCTTAGCATCAACAACATAAATGTGTGAAAGAGAATTGCGCATTTAAAAAATCGGAAAGACAGTTTCATGGAGGATATCTACGAATGGTGGAAAAAATACTAGTAACATGCATTTTCCATTGAAATCAATGCAAAACTTTATACAACCCCACAGGACCCATGTCATTACAGTTGCTAGTTAAATAAATGTAAAGTATGTCAAGCCCCTCAATGCCAGGGAAGTACATTTTGGCACTTCTTTTTTAAACTGCCATTTTAAAGCATTCATTATACAGT
>NC_135327.1:153802105-153812105 GCF_023851605.1 Tamandua tetradactyla | reverse complement strand
AGGATAAACAAACTAATGATAAGAAAGCACTGACCAATGTTTTTAAAACATCATCACCTGAAACACCTTCAAAGCAGTACAATCTCATAAAACATTCAGTAAGATTATCTGACTTAATGAATGCTCAAAATGCAAGCTCGAATCTACCCTATAAAGCAATCAAGTTTTTAGCAACTATTTTGACCTTAGTGACACAAACAATTAATTCTGCAAACCTAATATCAAAATAAAATTCTACATCTAATGCAGAATAACTTCTCAATGTAGTTAATCTTCAAACAACATTTGAAATATGCTACCTCCATATATTAGGCAATCTAGTATTTAAAACTAATTTTAGAAGATTAGAAGAAAAGGAGAGAGAATTCTGAAGATGAAGGCTTTTTGTTAACTAATTTTTCAGTGAATATAAAACAGCGGAGCATACTAACAAAGGCATGGCTACCATGCATATATTCATTATATTATACATTCTAAAATTTAAAGATAATCAGCTTTCAGAAATATTTAAATATTAATCATTAAATGCTAGGGAAAAAATACTAGTTATAATTTGTCAATCTCTTTTCATTCTGCCAATCCACTTATCATAAAGTGCTTGTTACAATGAATTCCAAAATACCAATCCTTCCTCCTGATTTAAGTCAAACTGCTCACCTCTATAAATATATAAAAACCATACAAGTTAAGAAAAACATGCTGTTCTCAAAACAGAAAATATTCTGCCAGAAATTTTCTTTGCTTATACCACTCACTGTCTCCTAAATTACCTCTGTAAATAAAACATTTTGGCCAACAATGATTGGTACACTATGCTTATAAATAATTTAATTATTTTTGAAAAACTCTACATTTTAAATAACACTATGTAAACAAAAATTTGTAAAATTATCTCAATTTTTCACTTCTATGAATTTGCTTGCATAGTTCTCTGTGGTTTTTAGTTCTTCTGAAATATACTGATTATTGTTGGAATTAAAAACAGCAACTTCATTAATTTTATAGAAAAGGCATATTAATCCTTAATGAACTTAAAGGCCCTGTATAAAATACACTCAAAGCAGCACAAAAAATTCAATAACTTTAAGTATTTAATTATATTAATATAGTTAGACATAACTAAAGGAAGAGACATTTACAAGGGTTTTTACATATTTATGCTTTAAATGATCACATATCTTCCTGAAGCCAATTTATTTTCTAGTGTCTTTATGGAGATGCCTACTATACCCATTGTGTTAAATAATTTTTAGAAGGTACTCCACAAACATGTAATACTTGACTAAGATTACTAAGTCATCTAAAGGACATAACTTTTTGTATTTTCTGTTGTTTAAGGTTTACATAAACAAACTGTGTAGATCAAAGCAAACTTCAAACTCAGGTTATAAGCATACCTTCTAGACCTCATCATAAAATGCCTCCAGAGTATATCATCAGCTATAGCTATGATTTTACTCTACTTTCTATTTATTTAAGATCTGATCAGTGCTTTGAAGATAAAGAAAGTTACTTCTTAGCATTTCCCTTCAGAATTTATCGTGTATTACTTCTCAACTGATATGCTCATTTTCAGTTTTTATTTTCACTTGCCTTTAGTAAGTGAAGTCTACTGGATTCCAAACAGAATCTGGCTATAAATGCTTAGGACTCTTAGTCAGAGGAGTTAGTAGAAATATTATAGCACTTCACTGATAATGATTTTTCCTGTAAATATATTAAAGGAAGAAAAGGGCTCCTGAAAACTTCATTTATTTAAAGTAATCTGTAAAATATGCTAATCCTAGGACTTTGGTAGGCATTTAATTTCAATGATAGTAAAAACAAAATATTTTAAATCAAAATAAAAATTGTCTCCCTAATAACTGCTGTCTATGAAAGTGACATATTTTAAAAATAACAGGGAACCAATTCAAAGTGTTTTGTCTAATTCTTTTCAAAGATCATTCTTGAAAACAATGCTTGGAGATTAAGACATTATTTAGTCCATATATTTTAAGATATAACTTTTAAAATGCTGGTATTTTCTAAAATAATGATTCTATTAAATTTTACTCTACCATGGGAATTTCCTTTAACTTTTGAGATGCATTTTTTCTAATAAACTACTGTAAAAATGTGAATGATGTATCACTTAATTTGAAACATTTTCCAATAATAATCCATTATATTTTCATTTCAATGTTGTTTTGTTTTTTTTTTTTTTTTTTTTTTTGCATTTAGTTTGAATGTGATCCGGAGTTTAAAAGAAATAGTCCTCATTTTAAAACAAGAATAATTTTACTTCCAAAGATGGATACTCATTCTGGCCTAATAAAAGTATATGATTTGAAAGCTTTCTGTTCTCTATCACTGTTTTCACTGCCTTGAATCAGTGAAGACTGGAGTGTCTATTCTTCGATTGAAAAGAAAATTTCATGCACAAACAAAATTGGGAAAAATGAATCTGTCATATAAAGAGAATAATGGACTATTTAAAAGTGTATGTTTATTGGGCAGTTTACTTTTTCAGATTTAGAAAGAACAATTGAATTTTATGAGATATCAGGAGGAAAAAAATGCAGTTCAATGTCATCAAAAGATTGAAATTCAAAATGTCTTGGAATATTTTCAAGAAAAACAACATAGATGATCATAGTGTTTACATAATTAACAATCTCAGCAACTAATTACTAGCTAATATTTGCAACCAGCACCGGCAAGCATCTGTGTTGTGAAAAGTCCTTGTGGTCCTTTTCACCTTAGCTCAGACTTGGAAGAAATTCACTGTATGAGCAAGTATCAAGTAATGTGGCCCTCTGGTGGAAAACTAAGTATCACGTTCTGCAGCACAATGTTAGACAGTAAACTAGAAGCTATAAAATATTTGTTACAAATCTTTACAGAACCTTCCGAAAATCACCCTGTGAACTTAATTAATATCCTGACACGTGAAGGGCACTCGGGTGCTGGTATGACGTAACTCATGAAAATCCTATCTTTACTCATACTTCAATCATGTTCCAAATAGTAATAAATAAATTCTCAGCATCCTCTAGCTTAAGATAGCATGCTCAATTTGCTATGAATACATTTTTTCATATCCAAGAAAACAGGCTTATTTGTTTTAAGGAAGCACTGAGGAAAACAAAACTTACCTGCTGTTGTTGCAGATGCAGCAGTTCTACTGTGCTTACTTCAGAGCTGGTGTCACCACTTGATCTTCCATCTCTGCTGCCAGCATCTAATTGGCTGCTTAGAGTGCTCATTCCATTTTGATTCATTGAACTGTTGCTTATTGTCTCTGTCGCAGATTCCTGCATCATGACTTAATACCTAAAAGTGATTAAGAAGTATCAATTAACACACGTTACACCTTCACACTTTCATTATCAAGATGTCCCTCTCTGCCAATTACAGAGACAGCATCTTTAGAAGGGGGAAAAAAAACCACCCTGAGTAGTCATTTACCAAGAAAAGCAATACAAATTCATCTTTCTTCCAGATACTAATCACTGAAATTATGGTTTCTAGGAGCAATTTTTTTGTGGTTACGTTTAACAATCAAAGTAACATACCATGCATATGGCATGGTCAATAGCATTTATGAACAACCACCTTTTAAAGTCTACCTATAAAACCAGTTTAAATGAAAGCACGATTGCACACTCTGTTCTATGTTTCCTATTATCTACCTTTGACAACCATGGATGGCTATATACAGCCCTATTTTAAATATTCACTATCTTGGTTCTGTCAGAATTTTACAGCACATCTTATGCAAGACTGTTGTTTAATGATGCACAGCTAATCATACAAAATTAAAATTTTGTAAGGGTGTTACAAATCATATGGTATCAACCAATGATAAATAGTATAATGGGTCTCTCTTTTTTGTTACTAAATAAAATTTTGCCTTGGAGGCATTTTAAGAAAAAGCTCCTGCTGCAAACACGTCAGATATTGCCTATTTTTTTAATCAAACAGCTCATATTCATTTATTTTTCTGACATTTAAAACATTTAATACTGTCCTTCCTGGGAAGTAATTAAGCTTATGCATGAGCAGCAATCAAACTGTTCACTTGAAGATGACTTAAAACTCAATTTTAACATAGGCAAATAAATGAAAGATATAAAATTAATTTTCCAGGCATGTATTAGATATGAAAGCTGGAAATAAAATCTATCAAGAATATCACTAATGATTGTGCTAAAAACAGCATAAATTATGCATATTACCTTCTCTACAGTAATAAATGTTTTATCATTTTCACTGCATAAATATACTGTACTTTCAGGATAGCAATGAGATGTCCTGCCAAGATCAGTGGAAATCCTTGCAGTAAATAAAAAGCCAATGTGCTCTTCCAAACCAGAATTTCACAGTACATCTTGAATCTGTGGTTTAGAAAGATCAGTTTTGGCTCTCAAAGACATCTGAATCCTATACCATAACCTAATTGAAGCACTTCTCTCTTTTACTTCCACGGACAGAATTTCAGAAACAACCTGGCTGAGCTGTGACTTTAACGGTAATGCTAGATACAGTGCACTCAGCCTAAAGTAAAAGAGGACGTTAAACTTATCCCTCAGTCTAAATTTTTTACTATGTGATTTCCCTATTTTAAACTTGGTAATACATTAAGATATTTTTCCACTGAAGATTTTTAAAATATACTGATAATGAAACAAATATCTCTTTTCATGTCTTAGAAATCCTCTTCCCTAGATGTCTTGCAAATATGGTTGAGCACACAAATACACACATAGACATACACATTCACAGATATATATCCAATGGAGATTTTTTTGAATACTAATACTATAATTATTAAAATTAATAGTCACAATGTAATAGCTTTTAACAGGAATTTTCATCAAAGCCCTACATTATTAGATTTCCATGACTCTAAAAAGTCAATTTAAGAAAAAGACCTACTGATTTATAACAGACATTCAGTAGCTGAGCTAGCAAAGCAAGTTACAATTACAAAAGCTGTAAACACAACTTAAAAGTTCTAATAAAAAATAAACACAACAATGTAAAACACAAGCATGATCATAAAGGAAGCAGTCGCTAAAACTGTAGTAAATAACTTTTGAACCAAATTTATTTACGAACAAATATTTTTTGTTTAACATCTTACTTAACGTTAACAAGGAAAAATCATACAAATGAAAACTGTGATACACAGTGATGGATTTTATATGAAGAAAACAAAGCTAATACTCTTTTCTGAGATTAGGCAGCTAATAAGTATTCAAATTAGGCATAAATTTTACATGCATAATGTTTAAAATATTCAGAGAAAAGGTCTGATTGCCTTTACTAGTTACACGAAATTATAATTTGGGTCCTCTCCAACTGTAGAAACAGATAGTCAGAACTTCTACATATTGCATTTAAATTGTACTTTTAACAACATATCTGGAGTATATGTATGTATGTGTATGTTCTTATTTCATCACACAAATATATTTGAAATATTTATTATCTCTGAGTGGACTTTTCAACATATGAATAAAAATTAGAGAACTGCATTTTCCAAAACAACAGACAGGCATAGTATTTAACACTAATCTTTTTGTGGTTAATGTCAGGACCAATTGTATGGATTAAAGAATTCTGCACGCATTACTGTGTTACAATCAAAGTCATCAAATAATTAAGAATAATCAACAAGCATAGAGTAATGTGTCTAAATCTTTACTACAATTATGAAGAAAGACCTACACAACTTTCAATTCCTATTAACCAAAGGATGTTATTATCCCTTGTGGAATTTTGCCTTTATAAAGCCCTAAAGTATAAATTGTGAAATGCATTTTAAGTTCATACTTCTAAGAGTTACTAGTAAAATCATGCTTAAGAGAACCAACAACAGTAATAGTACATTTGCTCTAAAAAGCAGGAGCATCTGACCAAACATTAGCATGCAAAAAGAATGGCAATTGTGTAATTGGTTAATGAAAATATGTCATTCACTTAAAAAAGAAACCTTGGAGTGTGTCCACTATAAAGGAGACATTTCTTCAGGGGTAATGTAAATATTTTCTAGTATTGACTAAGTTTTTCTGACTGATACTTACACACCTGTTTCCACTAGAGGAAATAACTTCTAGCACAATGTGAGGTGCTGTTTACCTTCTAAAGTATATTTTAAATGATTATAAATCCAGCATGTTCTTTCAGAGTGGATGTGCTTGTGATCGCAAACATATCAAACTAAATTATTCATTCTTCTGAATCCTATCACAAACATTTTGCAAAAATCAGTAAAAATAGATTGTAAATCATTAAGGGGAAAGGTGAGTTTGGGAATTGCAGTTTTAGTGTTTGGCTGAACTTTAAGTTAAACCCTTAAATGTTTCATCATACATAACTTCTCAGCCATGTCAGAAAATGACCCTTCAGTTCTTGCACTCAAATGGTATAGTTCTACTTTTCTCCCCTGCATTAAGTTTTCCTTTCTTTCCTTTCTCTTTCTTTTTTTTTTTTAAGCAAGTCACTGTACAGATACTTATTCTCTACACCACTTCCCTTTTGAAACATTAAACTGACACTGGAACTGACTGCACAAGATTGCATTTTCTCTTCCTAAACAACTTGAATTGAAAGGTTACTTAGTGTAACAATATTTACTTGCAGAATTGTGTTGTTACCAAGGGTATAATGGATGGTGGCTATGCAGGTTTACGCAAGAATGAGTGAAGCATGAGGCATTAGCCATGTGTTTGACATGTTTCAAATTGCTATAATCCAGCATTAAACACACCCAGCAATTCATGCCATTTCTTGCAGCCATAATCTTGAATAAAGCGTGCACAACCACTTATTATATAAATTAGTATATGACTCCCTGTTATAGTCACAACAGTGCTTTTGTGTTTATTTTGCATCAAGATGTGGTCTTTTATTTGTACAAATAGCAGGATATAAAGACATAGCTCAATTAGGCCTCCTTACTTTATGATAGGGTAGTACTGAATGCTAGACTTGTTGGATTTATTTTTTCCTGTTAGAGAGTTATAGGTTCCATTGATATTAAATGTAACATGCAAGATAGTTATTTTCCAGAGCAATAACAGAAACTTGCATCTATCTATTTCTGTATTCATTGCAATGTTCAAAAGTTTGAAACTTGACCTGAGCAAGTACAGTTAACTGTGTTATCTCAACCACCACCAGGGACACTACTGATCCTTGTTGCTTACTCAACTTTTCTCTCTGGTCTTTCATTCTCTCTCTCTCTCATCTTCTCTAGTTTTGTCCTTCCCTTCTTCTGTCCCTTCTCCATCTATGTACGTGTATACGTCAAGGATTCTAAGAAAGGAAAAATAACGTCTACTCCCTACTGCAGTCCCCAATGCACACAGACAAATGCTCCATCTTAAAATCTTGTTGACTTGGAATTAAATCTCACTTTTTGACATCTTACCATTTAATCAAAACAAATGATTGAACAAATAATTCCTGAAAAACTAAGAAAAAACAATACATAAACAATTTCTGTGAACTTTTCTTAAGCAAAATCAGGTACAGTGATATTAAAAGATGCTTTATTACCTACCAGTATACGATTTTTTTCAATAACTATTTTATTTAACCAGATAATATAATAAAATTCAAAGGATTTTGTATAAGATACTTAAAGAAAAGTAAGCATGATGTGAAAAAGTTATTGTGTAGTCAAATATTTCTTTATTTAATCATTTCTAAATTCTTAATATTAAATAGTATTAAGTATCTCTGTGCAGATTAACACAGGAAAGGTTATGTATGAGGAAAAACTGCATGTGCAAAAGATACCTATACATTCAGCTCAAAATTCTGATTTTGAAACTTGACTGTGATGAAAAAGTTCTGAAAGAAATGAGCAGTTAAATAATGATAACTTTTGTGCTCTAGTGGATTAATTCATCATGGACACCAGGCGCTGTGCATTTGAAATCTAGCACTGCTTTGCTAAAAGTCTTTAATACTAAGATTGCCTAATAAATCAAAATGCCAAATATGAAGGACATAGCTGAACGTGTAAGAGCAAAAATTGAACAAGCACATGAATATTTTTAATTTTTTTTAACTGAACATGATGTCCTTTAGAATACATTTTTGGGAAGGACATCTGTTATAGCATGAGATGATTTTTATTATAGCAAGTGATATGGTTTATAGCAAATGAAAATTAAGTTGTATCTAAAGAAATTAATGTATTTGTCACTGCTTTTCACCTTTTTAAACAAAATACCTAAAATGTTTTACATAAATTAAGGTAATCTACTTGGGAGATAAAAAACAAACAAAAAAAAAACTACTAAAAATTCAAATTTTCATTCTTAAAGGTTAATATGTCAAACATCCAGCGTTGTAGGATGTTTAACATGGCAATATTTTTAGATAATGATGATGACTGCTTTTAGCAAATAGAGTATTGTTAAATTTTCAACAACGAAAAACATCTGGAAAACATGAGAGTAAAACAAATAAAAATTCTGCCTTCCAGTTCAATCAGGTATTAATTAATTTAGCAGCTTAATATGTCATGCTATATCTTGCTCCAGGATCAAAAATAAACTAAATTTTAAAATACCAGTGACAAAATATAAACATTACATTATGGAAATAGTATAAAATGCTAAAATTAAGCATTTAATCTCTAAGGTATTTCATTTCAATGACATACAATTAAGAATTTGAAAGAATGGTAGCTATTTATTTAGGTGTATTTCATTACAACAGTATGGTTCTGTATCTATAGTTCAATAATTCCTGTTCATAAGCATCATTGGAAGAGATTTGATGATACTTATGTTTCTGGTGAAATAATATTTCAAAATTATATTTGTACATTAATCTTGATATTTTCGTCTTGCTTTAGTATACTAGTATATCATCCTAGCTATATATTTTCCAAATATAACATCTATTTCTCAAACACAGAAAACACATACCAAGTTTTACTTTTCAAAATGCATGCTAAATGGTCAGTCTTCCTTTTAAATCTATAAATTTTAATGCTAATTTAATTCATTAAATTTTTCTAAATGTTTTAAATCAGTCTATTATAGCATTCTTTTAAACAAGGGAAAATGGAAACTTAGGGAAAGTTTATTTCATCCTGTTACTCTACAACCTTTGACAAATTGAATTGGTTCTAATTTATAATACCAAAATGCAATGTTTTTTCAATGTGTGGAGCCATCTATACATTTATTTTATACATGTGAGAGGAGGGCTAAAAAACTATAGAATGTCACCTAGATGCCAATACAAAAATAAATACAAATATGAAAACTGGTTACAATTTACAGATACCCGAGTAAGCAAGAATATTCTCACTCTTTTTTTATTCTTGTCTAAAATAAAATTTTTTTTAAATAAAAAAAAATAACTTGAAATTCTTGAGACCAGGAATATTTTAGCATAGGTAGTAGAGAAATGAATAGTGAAAAGTATTAAAGCAATAAGAAATAATTAGTCTTAGAACATAGAAAGACCTGCCTTGCAGGCAAAAACCTCCCTCCTTTTTTTTTTTATTTAAAAAGCTTAGTGATTGAGTTGTGTGAGCTTGCAAGCTTCCATGCAGTGGGTCCACTTACAGTCAAATTCCCAAAGGCTGGACTACCTGGAATAGCCTTCACTGATCCCCTGGCTAATGAGAGTTCTGAGTCTGTACTTCTCCTGGGATGGCATTTTCACCTTTCCTGCTGCATGCCTTCTCTTAACCCTCAAGCTTACTTTCCTTGAATCTTCAATCTCCCGCCCACAGGAACTCCCTGGAATCCCTTGTTGTTTTCCCTGAGCATAATACTGCTCTCCCACGGATCTTCATCCTCTTGCCCTTTCAGCCTTTTATTCCCAGGCTATCTTTTGGGCGCCAAATGTCCCTTTAATACTGCTCCTCGCCAGACCCACCTCTTGCCTTCCCATTGGAAGACCCACAGTATAGGCGGGACACTTAGAGAAATTTCTTCCACCAGCCTCAACTTAGTGCAGAAGTCCAACGTGAGCCTAGCAG